>NW_027262030.1:37500-48557 GCF_902827115.2 Pseudochaenichthys georgianus | reverse complement strand
ATGGTCTGGTGATAGGGTACCATGGTCTGGTGATAGGGTACCATGGTCTGGTGATAGGGTACCATGGTCTGAGGGTACCATGGTCTGGTGATAGGGTACCATGGTCTGGTGATAGGGTACCATGGTCTGAGGGTACCATGGTCTGGTGATAGGGTACCGTGGTCTGGTGATAGGGTACCATGGTCTGAGGGTACCCTGGTCTGGTGGTAGGGTAGTATGGTGTGTTACCTGAGCCCTCTGCACTGCCCTCCTCCTTCAGCTCCTGCAGACTCAGCCTCCACTCCAGAGGAGCGTCGCAGGGCGTCACCGTCACCGACAGCGGCGTGTTGTCCTCCTCCACCACAAAGTAGTACCTGGAAACCACAGGTTCAACACACAGTCTGTCATTTTCTGCTTTCTCCCAGGGAGGACTCCAACATAACGAACATTACACATGCATAAAAGGTCCGTCTAGGTGGCAGATACAGTGTACAATCAAATGAATAGGCATGTACATAAACACAGGTCAGGATGCAGGAGATTCAGGGGTAACAAAGTACAGACATCTGAGAGAACGAGACGTGGGCGACTGCACTTTATAATCCTATTCCCGTTGGTTTTATGGATCATTGCCAACCGTCTTTCTCAAAAACTCCATTAAATGTATTACAGCTACAAAATATTATGTAGCTGAGGAATATTCAGAGAAAAACTCTCAAAATACTTTTAAATTAGAGTCACAGTGTTTGTGTACATGTTTAAGTTTATCTCAGAGATGTATGAGTTTTTCTATTAATTCAATAATTAGATATTGGTACATGTCCCCAGGGCCGGCCCTGCCTACAGGCCTCTCACGCAGGCTGCATGGGGCCCCAAGTTGGCCAGGCGCGGCCCTGCCTACAGGCCTATCACGCAGGCTGCATGGGGCCCCAAGTTGGCCAGGGGCGGCCCTCCCTACAGGCCAATCACGCAGGCTGCATGGGGCCCCAAGTTGGCCAGGCGCGGCCCTGCCTACAGGCCTATCACGCAGGCTGCATGGGGCCCCAAGTTGGCCAGGCGCGGCCCTGCCTACAGGCCAATCACGCAGGCTGCATGGGGCCCCAAGATGGCCAGGCGCGGCCCTGCCTACAGGCCTATCACGCAGGCTGCATGGGGCCCCATGCATGTCCCACTCTGATTCTGGGTATTCTGATTATGTTTGAAAACCATATGAAATGCATTTAGACAATTAAAAATGTCTCTGGGTTCGAAACCTTTGGAAACTCTGGGATAATGTTAGCATACGCCTCATCTAAAGATATAACATACGTCTGGTTGTTTAATGCAGAAAGGAGGCAGATGTCTCCGCTAACATGAGTTCAACGTGTCGTATTGCTGCAGCACAGTCTGGGCTGCAGAGATGGGGTTTCTCTGACCTTGGTCTCTGAGCTGATACTCGATTACAAGACGTCTCATTTATTATTTAGATCCTGCTTCTCAGATCCTGTGAGTGTGCTTCCTCTCTGTTTACAGGAAGAGGCCGTCAGCAGATCACCGCTTCCTCCTGAAGGATCAGGTTTGTCTTTGTTAGAGAGTAACATTATTCTATCTCCAGACTCTCAACGAGGCACAGCAGCATGCACCCTGCTTGCCATTCATCAAGACAATCATCTCTCCTGCAATTTAGAGGGCCAATGCATTGCTCACTCAAATATAACTTGTTTGCTTTTAGGACGAAGTTAAATAAAGGTTTTCTCCAATGTCACGGCGAGATGGTCGACCCAGTCTCACGGCATTTCGTGTAATAGTCACGAAACGTAATCGATTCAACCAACACGATTCCCCAGCATCGAAAGCAACGTCTTTCTATTGGTCGAGTGTTTCGTGCCTGCGTCTTTTTGTCCGGTCGGGTCTTGGAAGACCGGAAGCTGTGGGGTTCATAAACATCTTCTTACCTTTATATATACGGTCTATGGTTCGTACTCAATATCAAGCCACGATTTACTGCTTTTCTTTACGAGGTAAAATGCATTTTCATTTGTTTTAATTTGACTTTTAAGCTTCCTCCCTTTCATGCACGGGAAAACTATTTCTTTGTATTCTTGTCTTATTTTTGTATTTGAATTTTATTCATTTTTGGCTAATTTATTGATATTTTGCCTTATTTGTTGAATTTTTTGTATTATCGTGTTATTTTTTGTATTGTTGTGTTAATTTTTGTATTGTTGTTGTATAGACTGTATATTTTTCTTAGTTATTCTGCAAAAACCAGTTGAAGGAGAGAATTATTCTGTTATGCAGCTTATGCAAACATTAGTAATAACCTGAATGCATGTCCTATGTTTGGCCTCACCTTTTGGGCGTGTCTCTGAACAGGTACCCGCTGATCTCGGCTCCGTCGGGGATGACGGAGGAGTCGTGGAACAGCGTCTTGTCTCTGATCTGCATCTGGAACAAACCCTCGTCTCTGGTGGGAAGCTTCTGGCCCGAAACTCCGATTCCCAGAAGCACCAGCAGCACCATCCACCCGTTACCCTGCCTCATCCTGGAGGACACAGAGGAATATACTGTCATGTACTCCGTCTTCAACCTGGAGGACACAGAGAAATATACTGTCATGTACTCCGTCTTCAACCTGGAGGACACAGAGAAATATACTGTCATGTACTCCGTCTTCAACCTGGAGGACACAGAAGAATATACTGTCATGTACTCCGTCTTCAACCTGGAGGACAGAAAATAGATATACGTTATTCCTCCCTAATTGGCAGTAAGTGTGAAGCTAGCTTAGCTTAGCATAAAGACTGGAAACAGAGGGAAACAGCTAGCCTGATTTCTGATCAAATAAGTGCCATAATGTGCCCTTTTTGTGTCTTTTACATTCATCCATTGAATCTGAATCTGCCAACATGCTGTAATAAGGACAGCAGATTATAATACATGTTGTAATATGAGGCAGTACTTAAACCATCAGCCTGATAGAGGAAAACTCTTTCCATCATCATACGTCAGAAAAATACAAGTAGACATTTAGGCGTGTTCAAATGACTAGTTAATTTGTAAATTACGTAACTCTATTTGTTCTCCTGTGACTCATGTACGATAATTGTTATTATTGTAAGCCTCTGCAGTGACAGCTTAATATTTCACATCTGGTTTCACTGCCTGAAGGTTCAAATAAGACGATGGAGTTGGATCGGAAATATTATTTTGGCTATGACACGGTCCAGTTTCTAACCCTGGCTGAAACCCTGACTCGTCCCGTCTCCATTTACCTTCAGTTTGAATTTAAAAAATGAGATGTAATGTCTAAATGTGTTAAATAGAACAGTTAGATAGAATTGGAGGGATGAAACCCTCTGTAATGGTCACATATGCAGAGCACACAGCACACACAGTGAAATGTGTTCTCTGCTTTAACCCATCCTCTAGCACCAGGAGTCTAGCACCAGGAGTCTAGCACCAGGAGTCTAGCACCAGGACTCTAGCACTAGGAGTCTAGCACCAGGAGTCTAGTACCAGGACTCTAGTACCAGGAGTCTAGAACCAGGAGTCTAGTACCAGGAGTCTAGCACCAGGAGTCTAGCACCAGGAGTCTAGCACCAGGACTCTAGCACTAGGAGTCTAGCACCAGGAGTCTAGGACCAGGAGTCTAGTACCAGGAGTCTAGCACCAGGAGTCTAGAACCAGGAGTCTAGTACCAGGAGTCTAGCACCAGGACTCTAGCACCAGGGGTCTAGCACCAAGAGTCTAGCACCAGGAGTCTAGTACCAGGAGTCTAGTACCAGGACTCTAGTACCAGGAGTCTAGCACCAGGAGTCTAGTACCAGGAGTCTAGTACCAGGACTCTAGTACCAGGACTCTAGTACCAGGAGTCTAGTACCAGGACTCTAGTACCAGGAGTCTAGCACCAGGAGTCTAGTACCAGGACTCTAGTACCAGGACTCTAGCACCAGGAGTCTAGAACCAGGAGTCTAGCACCAGGAGTCTAGTACCAGGAGTCTAGCACTAGGAGTCTAGTACCAGGAGTCTAGTACCAGGAGTCTAGCACTAGGAGTCTAGCACTAGGAGTCTAGCACCAGGAGTCTAGTACCAGGAGTCTAGCACTAGGAGTCTAGTACCAGGAGTCTAGTACCAGGAGTCTAGTACCAGGACTCTAGTACCAGGACTCTAGTACCAGGAGTCTAGTACCAGGACTCTAGTACCAGGAGTCTAGCACCAGGAGTCTAGTACCAGGACTCTAGTACCAGGACTCTAGCACCAGGAGTCTAGAACCAGGAGTCTAGTACCAGGAGTCTAGCACTAGGAGTCTAGTACCAGGAGTCTAGTACCAGGAGTCTAGCACCAGGAGTCTAGTACCAGGAGTCTAGCACTAGGAGTCTAGTACCAGGAGTCTAGTACCAGGAGTCTAGCACTAGGAGTCTAGCACCAGGAGTCTAGAACCAGGAGTCTAGTACCAGGAGTCTAGTACCAGGAGTCTAGCACTAGGAGTCTAGAACCAGGAGTCTAGAACCAGGAGTCTAGCACCAGGAGTCTAGTACCAGGAGTCTAGTACCAGGAGTCTAGCACTAGGAGTCTAGTACCAGGAGTCTAGAACCAGGAGTCTAGTACCAGGAGTCTAGAACCAGGAGCCTAGTACCAGGAGTCTAGCACTAGGAGTCTAGCACCAGGAGTCTAGAACCAGGAGTCTAGCACTAGGAGTCTAGTACCAGGAGTCTAGTACCAGGAGTCTAGTACCAGGAGTCTAGTACTAGGAGTCTAGAGCCAGGAGTCTAGCACCAGGAGTCTATCACTAGGAGTCTAGCACGAGGAGTCTAGAACTAGGAGTCTAGTACCAGGAGTCTAGAACCAGGAGTCTTGCACTAGGAGTCTAGTACCAGGAGTCTAGTACCAGGAGTCTAGTACCAGGAGTCTAGTACTAGGAGTCTAGAACCAGAAGTCTAACACCAGGAGTCTAGTACCAGGAGTCTAGCACCAGGAGTCTAGAACCAGGAGTCTAGTACCAGGAGTCTAGTACCAGGAGTCTAGCACCAGGAGTCCAGAACCAGGAGTCTAGCACCAGGAGTCTAGCACCAGGAGTCTAGTACCAGGAGTCTAGTACCAGGAGTCTAGCACCAGGAGTCTAGAACCAGGAGTCTAGCACCAGGAGTCTAGCACTAGGAGTCTAGCACTAGGAGTCTAGCACCAGGAGTCTAGCACCAGGAGTCTAGCACTAGGAGTCTAGTACCAGGAGTCTAGTACCAGGAGTCTAGTACCAGGAGTCTATTACCAGGAGTCTAGCACCAGGAGGCTAGACCCAGGAGTCTAGAACCAGGAGTCTAGCACCAGGAGTCTAGCACCAGCAGTCTAGCACCAGCAGTCTAGAACCAGGAGTCTAGTACCAGGAGTCTAGCACTAGGAGTCTAGCACCAGGAGTCTAGAACCAGGAGACTAGAACCAGGAGTCTAGCACCAGGAGTCTAGAACCAGGAGTCTAGCACTAGGAGTCTAGAACCAGGAGTCTAGAACCAGGAGTCTAGAACCAGGAGTCTAGTACCAGGAGTCTAGCACTAGGAGTCTAGCACTAGGAGTCTAGAACCAGGACTCTAGAACCAGGAGTCTGGCACTAGGAGTCTAGCACCAGGACTCTAGCACTAGGAGTCTAGAACCAGGAGTCTAGAACCAGGATGTCCGGTGCCTTGCTCAAGGGCACCACGGCAGGGCAGGAGGTGAACTGGGACCTCTCCAAGTAGCAGTCCACTCTCCATATTTAGGGCGTGGACTTGAACCGGCGACCCTACGGCTCCCAGTCCAAGCCCCTACTGACTGAGCCACTGCCGGTTTCCCCCTGCTGCAAGTCTTGATGCTAAGCTAAGCTAACCACTCATGTCACTAGCTCTTTATTTAATGTAAGAGCATGAGAGAGATCTTCACATCGAACTCTCAATAAGATAACAAAGAAGTGTTCCAAGATGTCAAACTATTCCTAATCCAAAAGTATCTTAGTGATAAAAGACGGATGTTTTAAAGCATTTAGACAAAGCTAGGCTAGCTGCCTGTTTGCAGTCTTCATGCTACGTTTAGATAATCTAATATTTAGCAAACAGTCAAATCTATCTTCTCGTTCATCAAGATAACTAGTTAGGGTTCTTCCCAAGACGTTAAACTATTCCTAACAAACAGATAAAAGACCTTTTGGACAAAGCTAGGCTAGCTGTTAGCTGTTTCCAGTGTTTATGCTACGTTTAGATTCATTAGCAGACAGACATTAAAGCGTAATCAATCTTCTTATTAAACTCTGAACACGAGAGCAAGTGAGGGTCCAGATCAAGACTTCAGTCCTTTCCAGTCAAAACAAACATATCTTAACGATCACTGTGAGGAGAAGCCAGCCTGTCTTTGAGGCGCTATGCTCGTCACTGCTCAGCAGACAGACACGAGCGTCTGATCAGTGTTCTCAATTCAATCTTGACAAGAAACAAAGTAGTGTACTTCCCAAGATGTTAAACTATTTCTTTGACAAAGCAATCCAACCCAGTCTCACGGCATTCCGTGTCACGAATGTAATCTATTGATTCGTGCACCAACACCGTTTTCCATTGTCTTCGTGTCACAGAACGATTTTAAAAGCAATGTAAATAATAACAAATTAGAGTTAGATATCGAGTCAGAACATGTTTTTATGAACCCCACAGCTTCCGGTCTTCCACGACGCGACCGGACAGAAAGACGAGGTGCGGGCACGAAACATACCAAACGAAATACATTGCTTTTTAAATCAGACGAGAGAAAGGGGAAAGTCGTGCCGGAGAACACGAATCAATAGATTACATTGATTTCGTGACGACAACACGACGTGCCGGGAGAACATTCAGGGATTCATATAAAAAACCCTTCATCACAAATACAATGTTTGTTTGTGTTTATGCTAATTCAGATCAGCTTATATTTAGCATAGAGACGGGATCATCTCACTTCTCGACTAACTAGCTCTGCTCGTCAGGCTGAGTGAGAGTCGGGGGAAGGCCTGTTTTCACGATGTCAGAATGGCTTTTCGTCTTTTGGCTTCTTCCTCCTTCCTTTCCGCGTGTTGGCAGCAGACACGGTCTTTACTCCACTTTTATTTGATGTTAAATGCGTTTCCTCGCTTCTCCTCCTCTCAGTTTGAACCTTAATTAACACTTAAAGTGAGCGGAGGAAAGGAGGGGATTTAAACATTTAAACACAGACGCGTGAAGGAAAAGCTTTCGCTATAAACTCCAGCACTTCTTAATAAAACGCTTGACATTAAAATCCCTAAATCCCTGTGGTTTGAGTTGTATTGCAGTGTGTGCGTGTGTGTGTGTGTGTGCGTGCGTGTGTGTGTGTGTGTCAGGCCCGGTTCCAGAACAAAATGACTCAGGGTGCATCTGAGATTAGAGAGGGTGCAGGGGTAAAGTGCTATTTTTATAAGTGGGGAGTGGACCTAACACCCTCTAGGAGGGTCCTCACCTCCTCTAGGGGGGTCCGGGGGCATGCTCCCCCGGGAAGATTTTATTTTGAATATTGAAGTTGAAAGCATCAATCTGGTGCACTTTGAGAGCAAAATTAAGAGATCTATGGATACCTCTCAACACCAGATGAAACATGAATATTTTACAAATCACTCCCCTTTTAAACTGTATTTTTGTTTTACTGTCATATATAGTATTTCATTTTTAGTGAGTGAGTTACTCAGATGAGTACCAGGAGACAGCGGTTGGTACTCTGGTACAGTTGTGGTGAAGGCATCTGACGTACTTGAACCGAAATGTCTACATGCAGAAGATGGCATCTTTTTCACAGGAATATTCAGCCGATCTCTGTTTTGAAACCGTGAGCTGCAGAATGAGCGCCTCACCCCGCTGTACAGGCGAGTCGGGTACTTTTTTAAATACACCTGGGCAGGCTCTGTTTCGCCGAGGTCCTCTGGCACGTGCGGGCCGCCGACGGGTGGTGGTGTTTGGGGAAACGAAGACGGCTGCGGCTGCTCCGCCTCCGTGGGCGAGGCGGGCAAAGCCGGCGAGTCGGGCGGGAGGACGTTAGTGTCCGCGGCAGTGTCCCCATGATCTGAACTGTTATTACCTGCAGTCGATGCAGTGTCACTGCTGGCGATAAGGACTGGTTGTTTTAACCATTTTCTGATGTCCATCATTGACTGTATTCTTCTTATTGTTATTATTACTACAATTATTAGTATTGTTATTATATATGTAATATTTTATTTTCACTTTATATATATATATATTTTTTCACTTTGAATTTTTCAAATGAGGGTGCACCCTTATGCACCCCCGTAGAACCGGGCCTGTGTGTGTGTGTGTGTGTGTGTGTGTGTGTGTGTGTGTGTGTGTGTGTGTGTGTGTGTGTGTGTGTGTGTGTGTGTGTGTGTGTGTGTGTGTGTGTGTGTGTGTGCGTGTGTGTGTGTGCGTGTGTGTGTGTGTGTGTGTGCGTGTGTGTGTGTGTGTGTGTGTGTGTGTGTGTGCGTGTGTGTGTGTGTGTGTGTGTGTGTGTGTGTGTGTGTGTGTGTGTGTGTGTGCGCGCGTTGCAGCTCTCTATTGATTCCCCTGCATTGATTGCAGCTGATGGGAACGTTATCCCCGGAGATGTAATCAGGGTAATGATGGCAGATTAGATACTTTGCTGCAAGAGAGAGGGTGTCCTTTTAATGACCCCTCTCCCCCTTTCTCCCCCTTTCTCCCTCTTGATCGCGCTTTACATCAACAGATAATCTCTTTCTGTCTCACACGATCCTCTCGTCTCCTTCGACAGACTCTCTGCTGAGACTCAACTTGTGTACTACTTCGAGGCACTTCCTAACTGTCCATACTGCGCACACTGTACCCTCACTACCTCTTCTATCGTTATATCATTATATTATATATTATATATTATATATTATATATTATATATTATATATTATATATTATATATTATACACACCGCTCTGCAGTTTACTACGAAACACTGACTGCGTGTCTTTGTCTCAGCGCTCGATCTGATCTAAAGTAAAGAGTCTTCTGCCGCAGCCGGTGGACCTCGTCACTAAAACGTGTCTTGGTTGAGAGTTCGCTGCAGATCCTTTTGTACTTAAGTAAGAGTAGTTTAAGAGTAGTTTAAGAGTAGTTTAAGAGTTGTCTGAGATGAGTACCGGCAGAGGTCCGCGTGCCCCTCGACGCGACGCTCCTTCTGCTCTTTAGAACCAGCAGAGAGAACCTGTCTTCAGAGGAAGAGGAGATCTTATCTTTCTGTCACTCTGAACAAAGACACGTCGATAAACAAAGCTCAGAGGGGGTTTGTCCCACGCTCCCTGAACACACCACACGCACAGCACTGAAGTCATCACACATGGTAAACAAGCTTTCCGTTCAAAGCATTTACAATCCTTTCTCCAGAAGACTCTAGAACAATGCAGACGGTCAGAGTCACTCTTTCCAATCAGAGATCCATTATCGCTTTGAAGAGTCCTCTCCTGCTGATGCTCAGGTGTATATCAGTATGTAGTGTCTCTACTTTAAAGAGTCCTCTCCTGCTGATGTTCAGGTGTATATCAGTTTGTAGTGTCTCTACTTTAAAGAGTCCTCTCCTGCTGATGTTCAGGTGTATATCAGTATGTAGTGTCTCTACTTTAAAGAGTCCTCTCCTGCTGATGTTCAGGTGTACATCAGTATGTAGTGTCTCTACTTTAAAGAGTCCTCTCCTGCTGATGTTCAGGTGTATATCAGTATGTAGTGTCTCTACTTTAAAGAGTCCTCTCCTGCTGATGTTCAGGTGTATATCAGTATGTAGTGTCTCTACTTTAAAGAGTCCTCTCCTGCTGATGTTCAGGTGTATATCAGTATGTAGTGTCTCTACTTTAAAGAGTCCTCTCCTGCTGATGTTCAGGTGTATATCAGTATGTAGTGTCTCTACTTTAAAGAGTCCTCTCCTGCTGATGTTCAGGTGTATATCAGTATGTAGTGTCTCTACTTTAAAGAGTCCTCTCCTGCTGATGTTCAGGTGTATATCAGTATGTAGTGTCTCTACTTTAAAGAGTCCTCTCCTGCTGATGTTCAGGTGGATATCAGTATGTAGTGTCTCTACTTTAAAGAGTCCTCTCCTGCTGATGTTCAGGTGTATATCAGCATGTAGTGTCTCTACTTTAAAGAGTCCTCTCCTGCTGATGTTCAGGTGTATATCAGTACGTAGTGTCTCTACTTTAAAGAGTTCTCTCCTCTGATGTTCAGGTGTATATCAGTATGTAGAGACACTACTTTAAAGAGTCCTCTCCTGCTGATGTTCAGGTGTATATCAGTATGTAGTGTCTCTACTTTAAAGAGTCCTCTCCTGCTGATGTTCAGGTGTATATCAGTATGTAGTGTCTCTACTTTAAAGAGTCCTCTCCTGCTGATGTTCAGGTGTATATCAGTACGTAGTGTCTCTACTTTAAAGAGTTCTCTCCTCTGATGTTCAGGTGTATATCAGTATGTAGAGACACTACTTTAAAGAGTCCTCTCCTGCTGATGTTCAGGTGTATATCAGTATGTAGTGTCTCTACTTTAAAGAGTCCTCTCCTGCTGATGTTCAGGTGTATATCAGTATGTAGTGTCTCTACTTTAAAGAGTCCTCTCCTGCTGATGTTCAGGTGTATATCAGTACGTAGTGTCTCTACTTTAAAGAGTTCTCTCCTCTGATGTTCAGGTGTATATCAGTATGTAGAGACACTACTTTAAAGAGTCCTCTCCTGCTGATGTTCAGGTGTATATCAGTATGTAGTGTCTCTACTTTAAAGAGTCCTCTCCTGCTGATGTTCAGGTGTATATCAGTATGTAGTGTCTCTACTTTAAAGAGTCCTCTCCTGCTGATGTTCAGGTGTATATCAGTATGTAGTGTCTCTACTTTAAAGAGTCCTCTCCTGCTGATGTTCAGGTGTATATCAGTACGTAGTGTCTCTACTTTAAAGAGTTCTCTCCTCTGATGTTCAGGTGTATATCAGTGTGTAGTGTCTCTACTTTAAAGAGTCCTCTCCTGCTGATGTTCAGGTGTACATCAGTATGTAGTGTCTCTACTTTAAAGAGTCCTCTCCTCTGATGTTCAGGTGTATATCAGTGTGTAGTGTCTCTA
>NW_027262030.1:0-32500 GCF_902827115.2 Pseudochaenichthys georgianus | reverse complement strand
GTATTCTGATGCTGCAAATTATAACTCTCTCTGGAGAGGCACGCACCCCCCCGGGCTGATACCTGCACACACGCACACGCACGCACGCACACGCACACACACACTGGAGTCTCTGTGTGTGCGAGGTGTGACAGAAACAATGATCAGATGGAAACCCCCCCACAGTAAATGTTTACCTGAGATAACAGAGGAGCAGGATGTATGGGGGGGGGGGGGGGGGGGTGCTGTTGTTTCCTGCCCCCCCCTCACCCCCCCTGGATTCAAGGCTTTATTGTCATGGGTACACTGCAGTGTGAGGTGTGAGGCTCCCAACAGAGCAACACGATAACTCAGAGTGCGAGAAGAGTCCGCACGAGTCATTGGAATCTACTGCTGATTTAGAAACATGTTTATAAAGGATGATATTTAGAGAAAGCAGGGAGATTTAAAACACTCACATATACTTCAATATGTTACGGTATTTTTGTAAATTATTTTCTCTTGTCCTGAAGATTTTAAATTATCTTTAAAACATTTAAAAACCGTATCATTCATTATGAGTTAAAGAGAGCGGACAGCAGTCTGCAGGGAGGGGGTTAAAACTGATGCAACAGCGCCCTCTGGTGGCAGCTGCTGATACACAGTTCACAGGGTTACAACACGAAGTAATACTTGTTCACAGAGGGGGAGAAGTACTCAGATCTTGTGCTTGAGTAAAAGTAGAAGTACTCAGATCTTGTACTTGCTTGTACACAGCTAGGGGGCGTGGTATATGCTCAGTATATCACAGCTAGGGGGCGTGGCATATGGTCAGTATATCACAGCTAGGGGGCGTGGCATATGGTCAGTATATCACAGCTAGGGGGCGTGGCAGATGGTCAGTATATCACAGCTAGGGGGCGTGGCATATGGTCATTATATCACAGCTAGGGGGCGTGGCAGATGGTCAGTATATCACAGCTAGGGGGCGTGGCATATGGTCATTATATCACAGCTAGGGGGCGTGGCAGGGTGCGAACTGGAGGGGAGCAGGGGGAGCTATAGCTCCCCTAGTGGTGACATGAGCTCCCCTGGGAACATGGTTTGTGAAATTTGGGAGGAGCTCTCTAGAATACTGATATGATGAACAAATAAATTCCATTTTGGGCATGTTTTTTTTTCAAAGGTGTAAAATAAGTGAAATAAAATTATATTTAGAGTTTATGATTCATGAAAAAAGTGTCGCCTACTTGCACGCTGCCCGCAGCTCCACCCACTACCCACTCACTCACAAGCTCGTTTAGTTGGCACTGCATGTTTACCAGGCATTGTTGCTGCTGCTGCTGACATGTCGAAAAGAAAAAAACTACTTTTTCTTTAAAAAGACGGCCAAACAACCTGATCAAGAAGACCAACCGAATGTAGCTGGTGGTAGCACATCGTACGTTGTGACTGCTGCTACAACAGAACCGAGAGAGGAGGGAGCTAACGTCAGTGCTAGTGCTAACTTGACAGCTAACGTTAACTTGGGGGCTGAAGAGACACAAGAAGACGAGCCAAGAGAAGCTAACTTGATGACTACAACTACCATAGTAGAGATCGAAGGAGATGTGGAAGAAGATGATGATGATGCTGCTGATGACCACCCCACCTGTTCTTCCTCTTCCTCCTTGCCTGCTGCTCGAGATGGGGGGCGAAGTTGCTGCGGTGGTCCCGCGGCCGCCGGCGGGCTGGACCAGCCAACAGTGGAGTGAGTGGATCACATTTGAGTCATTTTAAGTTGATTAATTAATTAATTAAACAGTCAAACGTTACATTGGTGGTCCGTGGATTATTTATTATCAAGTTGATTGAAGTTTGCGTAGCCCATACATGCTCGGGAAATCTGTTGACATTTACATGATCCATCGGGACGTTTCATGTAAATGTAGACCTGTGGCACCACCCCGTGTGCAACAGATTTTCTCTTTATAATAGGCCTATGTCTGTGCTGTTGCTATTAATGCACGGATCAGCATTTACCCCCCCCCCGCAACAACAAAAAATCCCGGCTCCCCCGGAGACCGTGGTATAGTTCGCACACTGGGGCGTGGTATATGGTCTTTATATCACAGCTAGGGGGCGTGGCATATGGTCAGTATATCACAGCTAGGGGGCGTGGCATATGGTCAGTATATCACAGCTAGGGGGCGTGGCATACGGTCAGTATATCACAGCTAGGGGGCGTGGCATACGGTCAGTATATCACAGCTAGGGGGCGTGGCATATGGTCACTATATCACAGCTAGGGGGCGTGGCATATGCTCATTATATCACAGCTAGGGGGCGTGGTATACGCTCAGTATATCACAGCTAGGGGGCGTGGCATACGGTCAGTATATCACAGCTAGGGGGCGTGGTATACGCTCAGTATATCACAGCTAGGGGGCGTGGCATACGGTCAGTATATCACAGCTAGGGGGCGTGGTATATGCTCATTATATCACAGCTAGGGGGCGTGGTATACGCTCAGTATATCACAGCTAGGGGGCGTGGTATACGCTCAGTATATCACAGCTAGGGGGCGTGGTATATGCTCATTATATCACAGCTAGGGGGGCGTGGTATATGCTCATTATATCACAGCTAGGGGGCGTGGTATACGCTCAGTATCTCACAGCTAGGGGGCGTGGTATATGGTCAGTATATCACAGCTAGGGGGGCGTGGTATATGGTCAGTATATCACAGCTAGGGGGCGTGGCATATGGTCAGTATATCACAGCTAGGGGGCGTGGCATACGCTCAGTATATCACAGCTAGGGGGCGTGGTATATGCTCATTATATCACAGCTAGGGGGCGTGGTATATGCTCATTATATCACAGCTAGGGGGCGTGGTATATGCTCAGTATATCACAGCTAGGGGGCGTGGTATACGCTCAGTATCTCACAGCTAGGGGGCGTGGTATATGGTCAGTATATCACAGCTAGAGGGCGTGGTATATGCTCATTATATCACAGCTAGGGGGCGTGGTATGTGCTCATTATATCACAGCTAGGGGGCGTGGCATATGGTCAGTATATCACAGCTAGGGGGCGTGGTATATGCTCATTATATCACAGCTAGGGGGCGTGGCATATGGTCAGTATATCACAGCTAGGGGGCGTGGTATATGGTCAGTATATCACAGCTAGGGGGCGTGGTATATGCTCATTATATCACAGCTAGGGGGCGTGGTATATGCTCATTATATCACAGCTAGGGGGCGTGGTATATGCTCAGTATATCACAGCTAGGGGGCGTGGTATACGCTCAGTATCTCACAGCTAGGGGGCGTGGTATATGGTCAGTATATCACAGCTAGGGGGCGTGGTATATGGTCAGTATATCACAGCTAGGGGGCGTGGTATATGCTCATTATATCACAGCTAGGGGGCGTGGTATATGCTCATTATATCACAGCTAGGGGGCGTGGCATATGGTCAGTATATCACAGCTAGGGGGCGTGGCATATGGTCAGTATATCACAGCTAGGGGGCGTGGTATATGCTCATTATATCACAGCTAGGGGGCGTGGTATATGCTCATTATATCACAGCTAGGGGGCGTGGTATATGCTCAGTATATCACAGCTAGGGGGCGTGGTATATGCTCATTATATCACAGCTAGGGGGCGTGGTATATGCTCAGTATATCACAGCTAGGGGGCGTGGTATACGCTCAGTATCTCACAGCTAGGGGGCGTGGTATATGGTCAGTATATCACAGCTAGGGGGCGTGGTATATGGTCAGTATATCACAGCTAGAGGGCGTGGTATATGCTCATTATATCACAGCTAGGGGGCGTGGTATATGCTCATTATATCACAGCTAGGGGGCGTGGCATATGGTCAGTATATCACAGCTAGGGGGCGTGGCATATGGTCAGTATATCACAGCTAGGGGGCGTGGTATATGCTCATTATATCACAGCTAGGGGGCGTGGTATATGCTCATTATATCACAGCTAGGGGGCGTGGTATGTGCTCATTATATCACAGCTAGGGGGCGTGGTATGTGCTCAGTATATCACAGCTAGGGGGCGTGGTATATGCTCATTATATCACAGCTAGGGGGCGTGGTATATGCTCATTATATCACAGCTAGGGGGCGTGGTATATGGTCAGTATATCACAGCTAGGGGGCGTGGTATATGCTCATTATATCACAGCTAGGGGGCGTGGTATATGCTCATTATATCACAGCTAGGGGGCGTGGTATATGCTCAGTATATCACAGCTAGGGGGCGTGGTATATGCTCATTATATCACAGCTAGGGGGCGTGGTATATGCTCATTATATCACAGCTAGGGGGCGTGGTATATGCTCAGTATATCACAGCTAGGGGGCGTGGTATATGCTCAGTATATCACAGCTAGGGGGCGTGGTATATGCTCATTATATCACAGCTAGGGGGCGTGGTATATGCTCATTATATCACAGCTAGGGGGCGTGGTATATGCTCAGTATATCACAGCTAGGGGGCGTGGTATATGCTCATTATATCACAGCTAGGGGGCGTGGTATATGCTCAGTATATCACAGCTAGGGGGCGTGGTATATGCTCATTATATCACAGCTAGGGGGCGTGGTATATGCTCAGTATATCACAGCTAGGGGGCGTGGTATATGGTCAGTATATCACAGCTAGGGGGCGTGGCATATGGTCAGTATATCACAGCTAGGGGGCGTGGCATATGGTCAGTATATCACAGCTAGGGGGCGTGGCATATGGTCAGTATATCACAGCTAGGGGGCGTGGCATATGGTCAGTATATCACAGCGGCTTACTTTTTTCTGAAAATCATAAAAAATCATCTGAGATCTGAAAAAGCAGGATTGAAAGTATAAACTGAGTTGATGGTCGAACATGACACCATGTCTGCCCTGACGAGTTACAGACTGGAACAGAGGGACTAAGACTGATGAAATGTGAAATGAAGTTTTTCGATAAATTCTTCTTTTTATCGAAAATCTTAGAATTCTGACTTTTTTCTCAAAGATCTTTAAACAGTGACTTTTTTTCAGAAAAGCTCAGCATTTGACTTCTCGTTAAATAACCCAGATGTTTTAGAGGTATTTCTGTGACCCTTGAGATGTAAAGAGTTGAAGGGGAGGCAGGGGAGGAAAGTGCCTGAATGTTCCGCTCAGGATTCGAACCGGCCGACTGAAGCACAACATCTCAGAATGAAAACAAAAACACTTTTGGTCAACCCTAAAAAAACGATGGACTGTAAAATAATAAGCTGTTATTACTATTGACCACTGAGCAAACATCTCTGTGTGAAGCTTGGTTTGAATGTGACACTGAAGGCATCACAGGGAGGAGAGGGAGGAGGTGAGGGTTCAAGGGAAGGAATGAAGGAATGAGGAAGGGAGGGGGAGGAGAGGTTGTTTCCACCTGGCCTTCACCTGTCAGAGTGAAGCTGAGAGGAAACACTCAGGGCTTCTCTTGATGAGATAGTCTTACAAATCACAGCATTTCAATAACAGCCCCGCTTCTTAGTTCTTTGTTTTTGCATGTATTTACTGAATGGGGACACTGCCCCCTGGTGGCCAGCGCTGCGCTCTGCAGCTGCTTCAGTTGGTTGTGAACTGCTTTGCTTTTCACAAACAAACAATGATAAAACAGGCATATCATTCATTAACTAGTAGAAAACACCCAATGATAATCCAACATCGGGAGTTTAGTCAAACTCTGCTAAACTTAATAACATAATTAGCCTAAAAAAATCTAAATTAAAACCAAAAAACACAAAAAAGAAAAAAAGAAACACGTGAATAAATAATTCAACCTCATCCTCTGAAAGGATGGAGGACCATCTCTTATCAGTTTGATTTCATTTTATACATTCATTCATATTATATATTTGTTACTGCTGTTTACCAGTTTGATGAGATACATATTCATTAATAATTAAATCTGAATCTTCATTTCCTCCTGCACCTGATCGTTGACCTCTGACCCCAGCTGCACACAATGTATCACACACACACACACACACACACACACACACACACACACACACACACACACACACACACACACAATAATGCAATACTCTGATGGAATACTGGAAATTCTCTCTCTCTCTCTCTATCTCTCTCTCTCTATTATCTATTATCTATTTTCTATCTATCTATCTCTCTCTCTCTATCTCTCTATCTCTCTATCTCTCTATCTCTCTATCTATCTATATCAGGGGTCTCCAACACGTCGATCGCGAGCTACCGGTAGCTCGCGGGCAGCTGTTCAGTAGCTCGTCGCTCGATTATCGATTATTGCGTAGTAACGTTGCTTCTTGATTTTTCGGCCACGGCCGGACAATAAAGTTTTTTTATTTTAGAATTCTTTCTGTCACACGAATATAAAATGTGTCGGTGACGCAGAGATCAAGGAGCAGATGTGACAGCGGCTGGGCGACACCACACACGGAGCAGTCTGCTTTCTCCAGCAGCACCAGTCAGAACCAACGGCAGAATGACCCGCTCTGAATCAGGCCGCGGCGCTGCGGCTCAGAGACACAGGGAGGGATTTGAGTTTTTGAAAAACACTCGTTATTGTAATGTCAGGTTTTTGGTGGATTTAATCAAGTCTTGATGCAGAGTATGAAAGTCCTCTCGCTATTTTCAGTTGATAAATACGCGTGTACAGTTTGTGAAGGCAGGAGGAAAGCTTCCGCGATCACCGTCTCCTCTCGGTTCCTCCAAGCCCCGCCCCCTCCTGAAAAATAACTACTAATAAGAGTGACAGGCTGATGGTGACCCGATAGAAACTTTATTATTCACTTAATCACTGAAATATAATGAAGCTAATTTAATCTCATACATTCATGGGACTCATGCAACAGTGAGACAGAGAATGTGAGTGCGCACCCACATGCACTATTTTAGTTTTTATAATGCTGTTGTAAATACTCCTGTTGTCTGCTGTGTTCAGACTTCATGTGTGTGATGCCTCCTTCAGGACATTCAGTGTCCTTTCTTTAACAGAAGGCCGTTGCTTGAAGCTGCAGCTGGACTGCAGCAGTATTAGTTTTTTGTTTTTGAGGATGGAAAAATGTCACACACAGATATAGGGAGGCTAGACCTAATTGATTAATTATGGTTTATAATTTCATGTCAAGACGAAGAAGAAGAAAAGATGGCTGCACTGTTCAGTGTCTGTGGAGATGGAGGTTATAAATCTCCAAAATCATGTTCAGCTTAAGTCTCAGCAAAACTCACAACATGTCTGGAGCCTTGTACGCCCAGAAAACTATAAGAACATTCACCAAGCAGCGCTGAACACGTCTGCTTTATGTGGCTCTACATGCCTTTGTGAAGCAGCTTTTTCTGGCATGAATGAAATCCAAATACAGAACAAGACCGACTGATGAACATTAAATGACTCTATGAGTGAACCTCCATGCAGCGCCAGTCGTCTCACTGACTGTACAAAAGAGTGAATGCACTTATTTTACACACGTGCCATTGATGCTTGCAAGGTGGTGATTAAGGCGATGTATTTACTCTGTGGGCCGTAAGAAGAAGTGAACACATTGTAATCTGCTCTTGGACATGTATGTGAATCTTCAGTGAAGTACTTACTATGAGGGCTATATTAATATGTTAGAAATTGTCGTTTTCTTGGACCTTGATGTGAAGTTAAGATTTTAGATAAGCTTTAGGTTTTGCAATTTCACACAAAAGTAGCTTAATTCAACTGATGAGTGCTATGGGAATAAATGTAAGCGATGCGATGCAAGTAGCTCTTGGCCACTTTCATTTTTTCAAAGTAGCTCTCAGGTGGAGAAAGGTTGGAGACCCCTGATCTATATATTTTCTATCTATCTGTCTCTCTCTATTATCTATCCATCTATCTATCCATCCATCTATCTCTCTCTCTCTCTCCATCTCTCTCTCTCTCTATCTATCTATCTATCTATCTCTCCATCTATCCATCTATCTATCTCTCCATCTATCCATCTATCTATCTCTCCATCTATCCATCTATCTATCTCTCCATCTATCCATCTATCTATCTCTCCATCTATCTATCCATCCATCTATCTATCTATCTCTCTATCTCTCTATCTCTCTCTCTCTCTCTCTCTCTATCTTTAGTCTTATGGCAGCTTCTCTGAGAGTAAGGTGTTGCAGTGTGGGGTCCCACAGGGGAGTTGGGCCTTTGTTGTATTCTATATTCACAAATGACCTTCCTTACGTATTAAATAAGTCCAGTGTAATAATGTATGCTGATGATTCCACAATGTACAGCATCAGCATGCAGTGAGTTAAACTGTCTACTTAGAGTAGAGATTAGAGCCATAGCAGACTGGGTCAACAACAACAAACTGGTACTCAACGTTGCAAAAACAAAAGCGATGGTGTTCGGATCCAGACAGATGTGAAGCAGCGATCCTCATGAAGCCTGACGCCGGCTGGTCAGCCAGTGGAACAGGTACGAGACTAAGCTGCTTGGCATTGTTCTTGATTCTGGTGGACGAAGCAAATCGACAGTATCGTAACTAAAATGGGAAGGAGCATCGCTGTGACGAGAACATGTACAAAGTATGTAACACCAGCCACTTTGAAACAAGTATCCAGTCTATGGTTGTGTCACATCTTGAGTACTGTCCGGTCACATGGTCATCAGCAGCAAAAACACATTTACAGAAATTACAAATAGCTCAAAACAAGGCTGCCAGACTCCACTGTTCGAAGCGCACTCATATTGGAGTTATACATAGAAACCTATCATGGCTTCCGGTTTAGAAACGTCTGCAATCTCGTGTTATCACTTTTCTAAAACATTTCCAATTTAGCAAAAAGACACTGTATTTTTATTATCAAATAGTTTACACAAGAGACGAGCACATCTATCCATCTATCCATCAATCTCTAAAACATGTTCTGGGTGATGTAGTACCACCGTCTGACCACTAAGAACCTGCTTCCTCTGCCGGCGCTCTTCCTTCCCTGTGACCTCCTCTCCGCTCCGGAAGAAGAAGAAGAAGAAGAAGAAGAAGAAGAAGAAACTGCCCTCCTCCTCCTCTCACGCTGCTGCTTTCTGTCCGCCTGTTTGTGGCTAAAACACTGTCGCTGTGTTGGACATCATGGCTTCTTCTAAGCCAGTGGAGACCCAGATGCCCCGCTGGCAGCTGGCCCTGCTGGTGGGGACCCCGCTGGTGCTGGGGGTCGGGGCGGTGTACCTGTGGAACCGCAGCCGGTCGGAGGGTAGCGGCTCCGGGGATAGAGAGCCCGGCTCCGGGGAGAGGAGCTCCGGGGAGAGGAAGACACCAGAGGGCAGCGCGAGCCCTGAGGCCCGGGGCCAGGAGCAGGACACCATGGTAACCTCAACACCACGATAGCATGTTAACCATCATGGGGGTGTTGCCTGTGGGAGGGGAGCACCGAGGGGCTTCTGGCTAAAGCTGTCGTTTTCCTCAAGGACACCAACCGCTACTGACAGCTAGTTCACTGAGCTAGCACCGGATTAGCTAGGTTAGCACCTAGCTAGGCTAACGAGATACAGAATTATGATTAGTTTTGGTATCAATGCTGCTTACAAACACACGGGATTAACACAGTAAAGAAGACCACTTGTAAGAAAAAGAGACCAAAAATACAACTATTATAACATTAAATTAAAGCAATATATACAGGAGTATTTCAACCTTTACCACCAGTGACAGCTAGCCTACGTAGCTAGCACCGGATTAGCTAGGTTAGCAGCTAGCTAGGCTAATTAGATACAGAATATGGTTAGGTTGAGAGGAATTAGTTTTGGTATAAATGCTGCATACACACACACACAAAGAAGTACTATTCTAGAAGCTACTATTTTAAAAGCTACTATTTTAAACACTATTGTAAATGAAGACAATATTTACACAACATATAATTCAGTGAGATTTAAAATATGACATAGTTTCTGAAAGTGTAGATCTGAGCAGATTACAGAGGTCGCGTGGAGCAGGATTAACACAGTAAAGAAAACCAATTGTAATAAAAAGACCAACAAATACAACGAGTATAACATTAAAATAAAGCAATATATTTACAGGAGTATTTCAACCTTTACCCCCAGTGACAGCTAGCCTACTGAGCTAGCACCGGATTAGCTAGGTTAGCAGCTAGCTAGGCTAACTAACCTGCTTACTAATTGCCTTTATTACCTGTTAAACCATCGCATGCATATCTCCAGATGCTAACATGGAACATGGTAATACTCGTTAATCTGTACCTTTGTTATTGTAATGTTAGATATTGGTATTCCGTCAGAAGAGATATTTATTTTTACTAAATTGGGAAATGATTTAGTAACCGCATCAATGGGTTCAGGCATTACATAATTAAATGTTGGTTTGAACAAAATACATTAAAATGAAAACGATGAATAGCAGTTAGTACATATCTACAGTAGAAAGGACAATACACACAAACAATCCTAAACACTTTCGCTTAGTGCCGGTTCTTCAACATTCCTATTGCCAACAGTTGGCTTCACGATTAGCCTCTAGCTAGGTTTCATGTTCACCGGAATTCAGTTCGAGAGGTTTCGTCAGTTCTTAGTTGTTTAGTGTTATGTATTTTGCGCTAGGGCTGTCCCGAATACCATCTTTCGGGCTCCGGATATTCGGTGCGTGCCTTAATTCTTCAGAAGGTTCGGTTTGCGTTCAAATGCTGTTCACCCATTGGTCAGACATTAAAGGGTAAAAAGGCAAATCCCGGCAATTTCTACCGGAGCCTCCGCCATGAAGCATCGGCAGGTTATTGCCATGCTGCGGTTAATCTGGAGACCAACAGACTCTACGGCGCATACGAGTATACAATCAGACAACGTGCGATAACTAACATAATAACCCAGATGAGAGAGGTTCTGCAGTCAGGAGGCGTTTCACCGACGACAGCTGGCTCTGACTTTAAAGAGCCTGTGACAGCATCCCAACAACTGTTGTGCAATGAAATATTGGGCTACTAGTCATCTCGAACCGTCAGTTTAAAAAAGAAAAAGCGATACCGTTTCGTTAAATATCAATAATTTCGAACATCGCGGGGAAATTCCTTCACTCATTTTGAAGTTTTGGGGGAAGCCGGAAGTGACGTCAATGCGGGAACGCTTCGAGAGCCAAACACGGACAAAGTGTGTTGTCATGCGTAGAAATGGTGAATTACTGAGATTAGGCACGTTAATAACGTTTTAATGAAGTCGACTACAGTATATTCATATCTGTCAGTGCTTTCATGTCAATTCGGCGAACATATGATACATTAAATGATGAGTGAGGATGATGATTAAAAATCGTTTGTTTGAGCCGGTCTGCATTTCCTGATGAGAAAACAAACCGATGCTTTCTGTAGTTGTAGTACACCAACAACGTGGATTAAACGTGTGGTTTTTTACCACAATGTTGGGAAATTAATGGATAAAATGCACGGATTATTATTATTATTATTCCCACTCCGATCGGGACACTAGGTCCACCGTTTCCCCGCAGCGAGGCTCCCCCCGTTGACGGTTTACGTGGGCTGGGTGCAGTGGCGGACCGGCCATCGGGACGAATCCCGATGGGCCGGTACCGAAGTGGGCCGGTCGGATAAGTCACCAGCACATCCCCCATAGGCGGCGCGTGAGGCTCAGGTTTGAGAAGGCTAAATAACGTCTTTTACCTGGCGCTGCCCGCCTCCGGCGTCTATAGAAAAGAGATCCACTCAGTGAAAGCACCTGCTGACCAATCAGAGCTCAGTGTGCGGAGTTTAAATCTCTCAAGTCATATTACAGGATAAAGGAAATACAGTTTAAACTGCCGTATGCAGAGAAGCCGCCGACGTGTCGCACTTATCATTCATATTACATCATCAATCAGATCATCGATCAGATAATATCATAATATATCATATATCTCCTGATCTGAGTCAGCTTCTCCTCACCTGGCCGTGCAGCACTCAGTGTCACAGACTGGATGCAGAAGTATTATTTAACACATTATGTTGACGAAACACTCGAGACAAATGTAATTAAAGTCAGACCCACTCGTGTCTTAGACGTGAACGCGCTCTCAGCTGGAGAGAGAAACCCTGGCTTGATTTACCGAGTTGATAACCAGCGTCGTAGGACCGCTTAGCGAGATCTCGTTTGTTAGTTTGTTGTTGTTTGTTTGTTACTCAAACATATCCAGGGTCTGTTGAACTGGCTTCGTAGCACAGGGCACAGGTGGCGAGCAGCGCTAAGGTCAAAGACACAGACATTATACATTATATTTGTATTTTACATCCCCCACTCCCCCCGTTGACAGCTTGCTAGCGGTACCGAAGTGGGCCGGTCGAGAGTCCCGGGATGATTTGTAGTCCCAGTCCACCACCGGCTACATGACCGTATGATCGCCCATATCGACGCACCTCATTCCTAAACTTCTAACAGATACAACATAAACCGATCCTTCAGCCTCATGAGCTCTCAGACACGTTCAACATGAACCTGTCCTCGCTGTCTGAGCTGCTGCTGTGTGCGCCGTCGTGCGTTTCCATCTGACTGTATATATATAAAGGGTTACATGCAGCTGCTGGGATCCTGGACGGTGCAGCTGGAGCGCTGTGAAACGATGCAACAAACTGTGGTCAGGTGCCAGAGAGCGACTATAGGTGTGAACGCGCCCTGAGTCTCGAGCAGGGCCAACCAATCAGAGCACATCATTTTACTGTTACTGTAAAGAGCCACATCGTGCACACCGGCTGGGTGCATGTCCCGACCTCTCGCTCCTTCTCTCTTTGGCTCTCAGCCTTTCTGTGTGCCCCTCTCTATCTCTCACACACACAACATGAACATCTAAACATGAACAATAATTGACACACACACACACACACACACACACACCCCCTCCCATAGACACACACACCTCCGCTCAGCCAGATGTCCTATAAATGTCACGGTCCATGATATGGACAGAATGGACTTGACCCTCCCGCATTACGAGCAGAGGCCAGTTATAGTCAATCATTAATATCGTGTCTCTCACAAACTCTCAGTTCAGAACATTTCAACAAAGTGGTTATCGTACTGCATGTTGCTTCTTGAGGCGTGCAGAGGATGTGGAAGGGCTCATCATTTCATATGCCTGGCTTTATTCTGCCTGCGTCTCACACGTTCATGACCGCATTCTCAACCGTGTGTTTGAGTTGATTCTCCTCGCGTGACTCTCGACCCTCTGCTGCCAGAGATGCACTTTCTCTCTTTATTTCTTTACCGCAAATCACCAACTTCGGGAGTCCTTCGGTGTGAGCGGCCAGCTTTCCGGGAGCAGGCCTTCTCACACACTCACTCACTCACTCACTCACTCACTCACTCACACACACACACACACACACACACACACACACACACACACACCCCAACCAACCACTGCACGTTGTTCCCGTTTTGATTTGACGACATCATATTGAGTTATTTATCTGAGTTGTATTTCTGCCGATCGGAAGCAGATCTCTTCACGGTCACATCGCGAGGGCAGTAAAGCCCGCCTCCAGTACGGCAGGTTCTGCATTCTGATTGGCTAAAGCACTTCTTTGTTGATAACTCTCTGTCACGATTGGGCTGGAACTTGTGGTGTTAACCCTTTGTGAACTGGGATACACAAAAAACACAAGAGAGGACGTGTTCTTGAGTGTCTGAAGGGTCCAGAGAGGTCGTGTTCTTAAGTGTCTGAGGGTCCAGAGAGGTCGTGTTCTTGAGTGTCTGAAGGGTCCAGAGAGGTCGTGTTCTTAAGTGTCTGAAGGGTCCAGAGAGGTCGTGTTCTTAAGTGTCTGAAGGGTCCAGAGAGGTCGTGTTCTTAAGTGTCTGAGGGTCCAGAGAGGTCGTGTTCTTAAGTGCCTGAGGGTCCAGAGAGGTCGTGTTCTTAAGTGTCTGAAGGGTCCAGAGAGGTCGTGTTCTTAAGTGTCTGAAGGGTCCAGAGAGGTCGTGTTCTTAAGTGCCTGAAGGGTCCAGAGAGGTCGTGTTCTTAAGTGTCTGAGGGTCCAGAGAGGTCGTGTTCTTAAGTGCCTGAAGGGTCCAGAGAGGTCGTGTTCTTAAGTGTCTGAAGGTCCAGAGAGGTCGTGTTCTTAAGTGCCTGAAGGGTCCAGAGAGGTCGTGGTCTTAAGTGTCTGAAGGGTCCAGAGAGGTCGTGGTCTTAAGTGCCTGAAGGGTCCAGAGAGGTCGTGTTCTTAAGTGTCTGAAGGGTCCAGAGAGGTCGTGTTCTTAAGTGTCTGAAGGGTCCAGAGAGGTCGTGTTCTTGAGTGTCTGAAGGGTCCAGAGAGGTCGTGTTCTTGAGTGTCTGAAGGGTCCAGAGAGGTCGTGTTCTTAAGTGCCTGAAGGTCCAGAGAGGTCGTGTTCTTAAGTGTCTGAAGGGTCCAGAGGAGGTCGTGTTCTTAAGTGTCTGAAGGGTCCAGAGAGGTCGTGTTCTTAAGTGTCTGAAGGGTCCAGAGAGGTCGTGTTCTTAAGTGCCTGAAGGGTCCAGAGAGGTCGTGTTCTTAGTGGTCTGAAGGGTCCAGAGAGGTCGTGTTCTTAGTGTCTGAAGGGGTCCAGAGAGGTCGTGTTCTTGAGTGTCTGAAGGGTCCAGAGAGGTCGTGTTCTTAAGTGTCTGAAGGGTCCAGAGAGGTCGTGTTCTTAAGTGCCTGAAGGGTCCAGAGAGGTCGTGGTTCTTAGTGTCTGAAGGGTCCAGAGAGGTCGTGTTCTTGAGTGTCTGAAGGGTCCAGAGAGGTCGTGTTCTTAAGTGTCTGAAGGGTCCAGAGAGGATCGTGTTCTTGAGTGTCTGAAGGGTCCAGAGAGGTCGTGTTCTTGAGTGTCTGAAGGGTCCAGAGAGGTCGTGTTCTTGAGTGTCTGAAGGGTCCAGAGAGGTCGTGTTCTTGAGTGTCTGAAGGGTCCAGAGAGGTCGTGTTCTTGAGTGTCTGAAGGGTCCAGAGAGGTCGTGTTCTTGAGTGTCTGAAGGGTCCAGAGAGGTCGTGTTCTTAAGTGTCTGAAGGGTCCGGAGAGGTCGTGTTCTTAAGTGTCTGAGGGTCCAGAGAGGTCGTGTTCTTGAGTGTCTGAAGGGTCCAGAGAGGTCGTGTTCTTAAGTGTCTGAAGGGTCCAGAGAGGTCGTGTTCTTAAGTGTCTGAAGGTCCAGAGAGGTCGTGTTCTTGAGTGTCTGAAGGGTCCAGAGAGGTCGTGTTCTTAAGTGTCTGAAGGGTCCAGAGAGGTCGTGTTCTTAAGTGCCTGAAGGGTCCAGAGAGGTCGTGTTCTTAAGTGTCTGAAGGGTCCAGAGAGGTCGTGTTCTTAAGTGTCTGAAGGGTCCAGAGAGGTCGTGTTCTTAAGTGCCTGAAGGGTCCAGAGAGGTCGTGGTCTTAAGTGTCTGAAGGGTCCAGAGAGGTCGTGTTCTTGAGTGTCTGAAGGGTCCAGAGAGGTCGTGTTCTTGAGTGTCTGAAGGGTCCAGAGAGGTCGTGTTCTTAAGTGTCTGAAGGGTCCAGAGAGGTCGTGTTCTTGAGTGTCTGAGGGTCCAGAGAGGTCGTGTTCTTGAGTGTCTGAAGGGTCCAGAGAGGTCGTGTTCTTGAGTGTCTGAAGGGTCCAGAGAGGTCGTGTTCTTGAGTGTCTGAAGGGTCCAGAGAGGTCGTGTTCTTGAGTGTCTGAGGGTCCAGAGAGGTCGTGTTCTTAAGTGTCTGAGGGTCCAGAGAGGTCGTGTTCTTAAGTGTCTGAGGGTCCAGAGAGGTCGTGTTCTTAAGTGTCTGAGGGTCCAGAGAGGTCGTGTTCTTAAGTGTCTGAAGGGTCCAGAGAGGTCGTGTTCTTGAGTGTCTGAGGGTCCAGAGAGGTCGTGTTCTTAAGTGTCTGAGGGTCCAGAGAGGTCGTGTTCTTAAGTGTCTGAAGGGTCCAGAGAGGTCGTGTTCTTGAGTGTCTGAGGGTCCAGAGAGGTCGTGTTCTTGAGTGTCTGAAGGGTCCAGAGAGGTCGTGTTCTTGAGTGTCTGAAGGGTCCAGAGAGGTCGTGTTCTTAAGTGTCTGAAGGGTCCAGAGAGGTCGTGTTCTTGAGTGTCTGAGGGTCCAGAGAGGTCGTGTTCTTAAGTGTCTGAGGGTCCAGAGAGGTCGTGTTCTTAAGTGTCTGAGGGTCCAGAGAGGTCGTGTTCTTGAGTGTCTGAAGGGTCCAGAGAGGTCGTGTTCTTAAGTGTCTGAAGGGTCCAGAGAGGTCGTGTTCTTGAGTGTCTGAGGGTCCAGAGAGGTCGTGTTCTTAAGTGTCTGAGGGTCCAGAGAGGTCGTGTTCTTAAGTGTCTGAGGGTCCAGAGAGGTCGTGTGACTCTGTAGTTTATTGATGCGTCCCGTTGGGTTTGACGTCCTCTGAACAGGACGTTGCGCGCTCACTGCTCGATAATGCGCGGAGGTCCGTTTACCGGTTGTTAAACATCGTTCTGGGGCCGTGTGAGAAAAAGTGTTTCGAGAGCACTCGTCCATGGACAAGCGAGTTTGGCAATTTACTTAAAATACATTTTTCACTCGTCCAGAAAAAAGAAAACAGGCGGAAAGTGGTTGTTGGGCTGAAAAGTGATTTATTTACCCGTAATTTAACGAGATAATTGATTAACACATTCCTGTAAACAATGGCTGTTAATAGTTTTGTTTACTGTGTATTCTTAGCTACAAATTATATTATTTGATTAAATCAGCGATGCCTGATCCACGTGGAATTAATAATCTGCAGCTAGACTATTGTATAGACATCACATCACATTGAGCTGACGCTTTTATCCAAAGCGACTTGCAATAAGTGCGTTCGACCAGGAAGACACAACCTTGAAGAAAACAGAATCACCATCTGATTCAAGCCGATTATCGGTATCGTAGTTTTCACGACACCGCTAACGTGAGTGAGCGGTGAGATGTTCTGCATCACACATAGGGTTGGGTATCGTTTGGATTTTAACGATTCCGGTTCTTTGAGAGGGTAAAAATAAGTCCCGTGACAAACTGGGAGAAAAACATATTTCTGAAAACATTAAGTCAGATCTGTATTCCTATTTACAAATCACTTCATGCTGTTTAATTTCTTACGGTTATTAATACAATTATATAAAAATACTCTCTGCATTGTTTAGTTAGCTCCAAGTGGTGCAGTTTGAGAATGTACAGTTGGCCCAGTCTCCTCTGATGCTACACTGCAGCCTGCTGGGAGACACAGTCCCACCACACACTCCAACACATAGGACATATAATAATAATAATGACACATTATATTTATAGCCTAAGGCCTAGCGCTCTTCTACAACTCAAAGACGCTTGCACGCTATGCACGTCCTGCAGCTGCAGCTGCTCACTGTTTGTATAAGTAAATAAATAGTATTTTCATCTCAATAATGTGCTTTCTATACCCTGCTTCATAAACAATACTGACATGCCTGCTGCTCCGAGTCTGGGGGTCCGGGGTGTGAGGACAGCGCGAGGACAGACAGACAGGCTGCTTCACTTCATGAAGGAGATGGCGTCAGTATTAACAACACGGGAGCTAACACGCGGACAATTTGCGAATGTCTTCTGCCTTTTGTAACTGCATTTATCAATTTGTAATAAATGAGGGCGAAAAACGTCACTTTTCCGCCGGACAGGTCAATTGTCCCGGACAGTGGGACGTGTGCTTTTTCGCACACTGTGGGGGAAATGCAAGTCTGCGTCCAAATGGTTGGAAGATCAGGAGGAAGGACGATCAGTACTGTATATGGTCAATGGAAGGTAAAGTGTGTCGCCATGGTAACCGGCTAGAACTCCAAGTGGAGATGAGGTCTAAACACGTATGGGAAGGGTCTTCAAAGGTCTTCCATGTGACTCCAGGATTCAGAGACCCTGGATATACATGTAGTACTATGAGCATCGAGCGGAGCGTCGGACGCCAGAGGCGGCTTTGGTTCTTGGCGCGTCGACGCTGAGATTTCTGAGTTCCTTCTCTCCGTAAAGAAACCTGGGTTTATTTGTTGTTTGAGGAGCGACGTATGGTCTGCAGCTTTAAGACGTGAAGACACGATCATATCCAGCTTCTCTGTGATGCAGCATTTACACCTGAAAGTGGGCGGAGCCTAATTTAGACCAAAGTGACGTCATGCTGTATTCTCTAGAAAGCCCTGATCAGGATCATTTGTTATCGGCTGCTGCTAAAGCCAGTGATCTTGACATCTACAATTTTTGTATTTTGTCAATCGCCCCGTGGATATAATAAACTAAGACGGCTGCTTCGGCGTCTTGTGTTGTGCGTTAATTATATATTTGTTGTAATGTGTTCTTAATATAGTTCGCTATCTGTGTTTCATTTTGTTTTACTTTGAAGCCCCACGGCACCACGTCAGATTCCTCGTCCGTGTGAACCCACCTGGAGATGAACCTGGTTCTGATGAAACTGTTTCTTCCCCCTCTCGCTCAGAGCCCGTTGGACCGCGCCCAGGCAGCGAAGAACAAGGGCAACAAATACTTCAAGGCTGGGAAGTATGAGAACGCCATCCAGTGCTACACGGAGGCCATCGCGCTGTGCCCCACGGAGCAGAAGACCGACCTGTCCACCTTCTACCAGAACAGAGCGGCCGCCTACGAGCAGCAGGTCAGACTCTCTTTCTTCAGCTTGTCACATGTCTACAGTCATAGATAATACAATATCCTCTGTAAGCCTTCTGTAGTTAACAGTACAATCACAAATCAAACGTGCATTTGGGGATAATACAGATGCCTCACTGACCGTCAAACATGCCATCACATATAGAAAGAACATAAACACGAACAGGGTTGTGGGGTGTACCTGCAACTTATTCAAACAAGGGGGGCATCGAAATAAAAAATACTAAACAAAAATATATAGAAGTCCCTTCCAGACAAATGATGGTCGTATTGGTGAAACACATATTATCCATTTTCCCATCTTGACAAAAACATTCCCTGTTGCAGTCTCAAAGCGAGGGGTATCCCTTCCATCTTAAACATATCGTACACGATGTCAACCCACTCGTCCAAAGCAGGGTTCCTGGTTTTACCCACGTTCTGGTGAGGGCCTTCCTGCAGGCAGCACTCAGGACTCCAGACGGATATCTATCTTCAGAGGAAAACCCTTCTGGTGGTAAAGCACCCAGATATAACGATTTAAATGGAATGTCTACCTGAAAAACCTTTAGTAAAACTCCATGAGCCTGCTGCCAGAAAGGATTCAATGATGTGCAAGAGCAGAGTGTATGGAAATGGGTTGCCATGAGGCGTCCACGCTGTCGCCAGCATGCAGAGGGTCAGTGTAACGTCTCTTCTGGGCTGGAGTAATGAAAAGCCGTGTCTCGCCACGAGGCTGAACTTGACGTTTTCCATTGTATCTCACATAAGTGCTCCCAGTCTTCTTCCTGCAGAACTACATTCCCTTCCCATTTTAGTTTTGCATACAGCGAGTTACCTTTTGTTTGTTTGTTATGTTTTTTATTGACATTTGGCAGCAATTACAGGGTTTCCTCAAGACTTGGTCATTTTGCATCTTAAGCTTTTTACACACAGATCAAATAAAAACAGTGAACAATACGAACATTTTTCATATATTTTTATAAATCTAATACCCATAATATATGCCTAAAACCAGCACGATAGGAGACCTTTAAATCTGTGCAGAAGCTTTTGTTAACATGGAATGATTTAGAAGCAGCTTCACTTTGATAGAGCTTCATCGTAAAACATGAAGTCCTTGCAGCATCATTACAAATGAGATTCATCAGGATCCTTGAAAGGTCTTGAAATGCAGTTTTTGATATCGAAGGTCTTTTAAAATGTCTGACAGTTTAGACGTGAAGGCTTTAAATCTGATCTGATGTCTCCTTGCATTCCCTTTCAACCAGTCAAGGCTGTTCCCTTTATCCTCGAACCAGATGGACTTCAAGCCCATATCTTAAAGCCATTAAATTCCCCCAAGGATGCATCTTTGTTCTGCGGTGGGGGAGTTCCTCTCATGTTGATTTGATGGGGAATGCAGGACATCGTTCGGGGTGTATTGATGAGAAGGCAGTTCTGCTGGCTCTCTCCGGTCATCCCGTGGTTTCAGGGTGTCTCGACGGTGGGCTCTTCGGGGGGTTTGGTGATAAATGGAGGGGGCGTTCACTGCGGGTAGCTTTTTCACGAAACTGTGTCTCGGGGCTTCTTAATATTTAAAAACCTATGAATGTGTCATACTCACTTAACGGCTAGATTCTCAGCTAACTGACGATATGAACCGTTTTTACGGAAACAAAGCACAAGATGCTAAAAGATGCTAACACACTTGGCACAGAAGTAAAAGTACCCTTGTTACTTATCGTAGCTGCACAAACAAGATGTCCGATTGAAGCTGAGGTTCCTCAGATTATTCAGGCGTAGTATCTTCACTGAGCGATCAGAACACGTAGCTTCACGGGAGATCGTCTCGCCTTGGTGTTCTGATCGAAAGTCGTGTTCAATGGCATTAAAACGATAGAGACGCTGCTGAGGGTTGATCCAATGTGTCGGTGTCGCTTTGAAATGATTCCCTCCATATTTCTGTCACAAACGGAGATTTCATATGGGCTGCTAACGGTAGCTACCAGATCGCAGCATTCTGGCTACGCAGCACGCGTTCACCGATGGGTGGTGTTTAGATGGGCTTTAGGAACTGCCCCTCGGTTCCATCGGCTCAGACGGTTAGACCGAGATGGCAATCATCCAATCGAGCGAGGGGGGTTCCAGAGGAATGGGAATCCACCCAGATGACCCCGACGTGTTTCTTTTCTAAATCTCTCTAAAACAGGGTACTTTTATGTGTTGTAGTTTGGATTCTTAAAACTTCGAGTCTACCTTCCCATCATTCAAGGTGGCTTTCACTATAAGTAATAGGGATGGGTATCGTTAAGGTTTTAACGGTACTACTCAATCAATCAATCAATCAATGTTTATTTATAGCCCAATATCACAAATGTTACATTTGTCTCAGTGGTCTTCACAGTGTGTCCAGAATATCAGTATGACAATACGACACCCTCTGTCCTCAGACCCTCTGTCCTTAGACCCTCTGTCCTCAGACCCTCTGTCCTTAGACCCTCTGTCCTTAGACCCTCTATCCTCAGACCCTCTGTCCTCAGACCCTCACATCGTACAAGGAAAAACTTCCAGAGAAAACCCAGTTTAAAGGGAACATGGAGAAACCTCAGGGAGAGCAGCAGAGGAGGATCCTCTCCAGGACGGACAGACTGCAATAGATGCCGTGTGTAAATTGAAAAGATAATACATTTGCAACATAGGTAGTCCAGATGTTTGAAATGCATGTGTGGATAATAGGAAGATGAATCCACGAGGATATCCATCAGGACCGATGATCCAGGACCACAGCCACGACTCAAGATCCAGCGCTCGCGATCCAGGACACAGGACCGCAGGATCATCCATGACTCCGGATCCCAGCGTATAGAGACACCAAAAAGAAAGACATTTGGGGAAGCTGGGTTAATGGAACATGAGAGGACACAGGGACAGACAGACAGAGAGAAGGAAGAAGTAAGATGACCCCATGAGAGGACACAGGTACAGACAGAGAGAAGGAAGAAGTGAGATGTCCCCATGAGAGGACACAGGTACAGACAGAGAGAAGGAAGAAGCAAGATGTCCCCATGAGAGGACACAGGTACAGACAGAGAGAAGGAAGAAGCAAGATGTCCCCATGAGAGGACACAGGTACAGACAGAGAGGAGGAAGAAGTAAGATGTCCCCATGAGAGGACACAGGTACAGACAGAGAGAAGGAAGAAGTAAGATGTCCCCATGAGAGGACACAGGTACAGACAGAGAGAAGGAAGAAGTAAGATGTCCCCCGACAAACTAAGCCTATATCAGCAAAACTAGCGGCTGAATCTAATCAGCCCTAACTATAAGCTTTATCAAAAAGGAAGGTCTTAAGCGCACTCTTAAAGACGGATAGGGTGTCTGCCGCCCGAACACAAACTGGAAGCTGATTCCACAAATGTGGAGCTTGATAAGAAAAGGCTCTGGCTCCCATTGTACTTTCAGAGACTCTAGGAACAACCAACAACCCTGCATTCTTGGAACGCAATGCCCTAGTAGGCCAGTAGGGTATAATGAGTTCTTTAAGGTAAGATGGCGCCTGCCCATGAAGGGCTTTGTAGGCGAGAAGAAGAACTTTAAATTCTATCCTGTGTTCTACAGGGAGCCAGTGTAAGGCAGCCAGAACAGGAGTAATGTGGTCCCTTTTCCTAACTCTGGTTAGTACACGAGCCGCAGCATTTTGAATCAGCTGAAGCGACTTGACTGACTTCTTGGTACTCCCTGATAATAAAGAGTTACAATAATCCAGCCTAGAAGTAACAAATGCATGGACTAGTTTCTCTGCATCGTTTTGAGGCAAGATATGCCTGATCTTTGCAATGTTACGTAGATGGAAGTAGGCGGTCCTTGAAATTGATTTTATGTGGGCGTTAAAGGATAAATCCTGATCAAATATAACACCAAGATTCCTTACAGTCTCACTGGAGGCCAAATTAATGCCATCCATAGTTAGTATGTCTTTAGATAATTTGTTTCGTAGATTCTTCGGGCCAAGTACAATAACTTCAGTTTTGGTCGTGTTTAACATCAAAAAGTTTAAGGTCATCCACGTTTTTAAGTCCTTAAGGCAGTCTTGAATTTTATTTAGATGATTAATTTCATCAGGCTTGATTGACAAATATAGTTGAGTATCATCCGCATAACAATGAAAGTTTACAGAATGATTCCTTATAATATTGCCTAACGGAAGCATATATAATGTGAACAGAATAGGTCCGAGCACTGAGCCCTGTGGCACTCCATGGCTAACTTTGGTTTGCGTGGAAGATTCATCGTTAACACGTACAAACTGAGAGCGTTCAGATAGATAGGACCTAAACCAGCCTAAAGCAGTTCCCTGTATGCCAACTAAGTGCTCTAGTCTTTGCAATAGGATATCATGGTCGATAGCATCAAATGCAGCACTGAGATCGAGCAAAACAAGGATAGAGACAAGTCCCTTGTCTGAGGCTATTAGAATATCATTTGTGACTTTAACCAGAGCTGTCTCTGTGCTATGATGTGTTCTAAAGCCAGACTGAAAGTCTTCAGATAAATCATTGTTTTTTAAGTAATCACACAACTGTTTTGCGACCGCTTTCTCAAGAATTTTTGAGAGGAACGGAAGATTAGAAATAGGTCTATAGTTGGCTAAAACCTCTGGATCGAGGTTGTGCTTTTTAAGAAGCGGTTTTATCACTGCTACTTTTAACGACCGCTTATCGGTCCGGTCCTTTAACGGGACTCTTATCGGTTCTTTTGCAGAAACAAAGAAGGTCAACTAAACAAACTGTGAACCAAACTAACATTGCTTTTTATTTCAATTAAATAAATAATATTTCACATCAAAAGAAACAACAACGTTTTAACAGATGGTATTAAATAACCTGAGGACAGACCTGTGAACAGAACAGCTGAGACTTTCACAAACTGAATAACTCAGTTTCCTCTCATCAGTAACCCGTGTTTGTGTCATGGAGTTAGCTCCGTGTGTCGCTGCTAGCAGAACACCTGACGGGGTACCGTTCCTCGTAACACCTAGACCCTCCAGAAAAACGTGATTCTGCAGAATTGACCGCATAATCCCCGCATCTTTCCACACAAAGTGGAGGGGGAAAAAAGTTAACTCGTCTTGACGTGAAGTGATGATGATGATGATGATGATGATGACGAGTCGACGCAACGTCATCAGCTCGCGCATCACAGAAGGTAAACGACACCGTCGAGTGAACGCGTTGAGCTCACACGAGAGACAAAACACCAAGATGAAAACATCTCATTTACCGACGAACATTTCTGCTAAAGACCGATGTCTGGGGGGACTGTTCTGCACCCCGTGCAACTGTGTTGGAGCATAAGAGAACATCCACGGTGACGACCCACTTTGATTCATTCGAGTGTGTGTGTGTGTGTGTGTGTGTGTGTGTGTGTGTGTGTGTGTGTGTGTGTGTGTGTGTGTGTGTGTGTGTGTGTGTGTGTGTGTGTGTGTGTGTGTGTGTGTGTGTGTGTGTGTGTGTGTGTGGTGTGTGTGTGTGTGTGTGGTGTGTGTGTGTGTGTGTGTGTGTGTGTGTGTGTGTGTGTGTGTGTGTGTGTGTGTGTGTGTGTGTGTGTGTGTGTGTGTGTGTGTGTGTGTGTGTGTGTGTGTGTGTGTGTGTGTGTTTTTCAGTCTTTATGCGAATTAGAAACGGAGTTGGCGAAACTAAAACTGCAATATAATGTTAACACATGACATAGATTTTTAAATGTCTCCAGTACCGATAAAAAGACCGATAACATCGGAGCTTCACGGCTCCACGGCCTTTAATAATTCAGCCCCGGGGCCCGTTTAATACCGGGCTCGGGACCCTCCCTGATGAGTCACGGACACAATCGGTTACATTTTTTTTTTTACGGTGTTCAATCTGAATTTACTTTAAAATAAAAAGTTCTATATTGATTCTGACTCCTCTGCATCCCACTCACAGGTTCATCCTTGCTTTGAGAACAGAGATTATTAATGTTCCCCTTTCAGAAGATCTGGTCCTTTGTTCTGGGAACGTCCGTTTGGAGCCCGAGGCCTGAAACACGGGCTCGGCTGAACGGGGTCAGAGAGGAGGAACTGGCTTCAGACGCTCGCAAGAAAGACATCTGGGGAAGTGACGGAGTGAAGACGAACTTTATCAGATCCTCAGATCGATGTGTGGGCGACTCTCAGCTCGCAGCAGTCTCTGGGCGATGTGTGGGCGACTCTCAGCTAGCAGCAGTCTCTGGGCGATGTGTGGGCGACTCTCAGCTCGCAGCAGTCTCTGGGCGATGTGTGGGCGACTCTCAGCTAGCAGCAGTCTCTGGGCGATGTGTGGGCGACTCTCAGCTAGCAGCAGTCTCTGGGCGATGTGTGGGCGACTCTCAGCTCGCAGCAGTCTCTGGGCGATGTGTGGGCGACTCTCAGCTAGCAGCAGTCTCTGGGCGATGTGTGGGCGACTCTCAGCTCGCAGCAGTCTCTGGGCGATGTGTGGGTGACTCTCAGCTAGCAGCAGTCTCTGGGCGATGTGTGGGCAGCTCGCAGCAGTCTCTGGGCGATGTGTGGGCGACTCTCAGCTAGCAGCAGTCTCTGGGCGATGTGTGGGCGACTCTCAGCTCGCAGCAGTCTCTGGGCGATGTGTGGGCGACTCTCAGCTAGCAGCAGTCTCTGGGCGATGTGTGGGCGACTCTCAGCTAGCAGCAGTCTCTGGACGATGTGTGGGCGACTCTCAGCTCGCAGCAGTCTCTGGGCGATGTGTGGGCGACTCTCAGCTAGCAGCAGTCTCTGGGCGATGTGTGGGCGACTCTCAGCTCGCAGCAGTCTCTGGGCGATGTGTGGGCGACTCTCAGCTCGCAGCAGTCTCTGGGCGATGTGTGGGCGACTCTCAGCTAGCAGCAGTCTCTGGGCGATGTGTGGGCGACTCTCAGCTAGCAGCAGTCTCTGGGCGATGTGTGGGCGACTCTCTGCTAGCAGCAGTCTCTGGGCGATGTGTGGGCGACTCTCAGATAGCAGCAGTCTCTGGGCGATGTGTGGGCGACTCTCAGCTAGCAGCAGTCTCTGGGCGATGTGTGGGCGACTCTCAGCTAGCAGCAGTCTCTGGGCGATGTGTGGGCGACTCTCAGCTCGCAGCAGTCTCTGGGCGATGTGTGGGCGACTCTCAGCTAGCAGCAGTCTCTGGGCGATGTGTGGGCGCCTCTCAGCTAGCAGCAGCCTCTGGGCGATGTGTGGGCGACTCTCTGCGGGTTCTCAGTGATCCTTTAAAAGTCTTTAAATGGATGTTATCTCATTTTGTTAAGTTGTGATTTAGGGATAGCTGCATCAGAAGTCGCTCCTCATAGCAGGGCCTAGTCCGCACCGGGTAACTTTCTATTCACTAAACCAACCTGGGTCCAAGCACCGGTGGACTTTAAACACTATAAATAATATAGAAGCAATAAAGGTGAGCGCTTTAAAACCATGTTCTCTGAATCTGGAGTCTGATTCTCATTCAAACCTTATTTACTCGTGTTTTCCAGTATGTATGTATACTTCATTAGCATTCATAAAGGTCTTACCAAGGTCTTGAAAGTGTCTTGGCGAGGTCCTTAAAGGGTCTTGAAAGTGTCTTGGCGGGGTCCTTAAAGGGTCTTGGCGAGGTCCTTAAAGGGTCTTGAAAGTGTCTTGGCGGGGTCCTTAAAGGGTCTTGGCGGGGTCCTTAAAGGGTCTTGAAAGTGTCTTGGCGAGGGCCTAACATGTTCCTAACGAGCTCTGGTTTGACCCGTGTCTGCAGATGAAGTGGGCCGAGGTGGTGCAGGACTGCTCTCAGGCCGTGGACATGAACCCTCGGTACATCAAGGCTCTGTTCCGGAGGGCCAAGGCCCTGGAGAAGCTGGAGAACCGGAGGGAGTGCCTGGAAGGTCAGTCTGGTGTCATGTGTGATAATAACCTGTCAGTCGTATGTTTCTCTCCGGTTGCTCCCTCAGCAGCGTCGCCATGCATCCTCTGTTCGTCCAGTTTGATCCACACACCTTTACATCCTGGTGCTTCTAACTAATGAAGGATGCTAGCGATGAGACGAGGAACGAGCTGAGCTAACGCTAGCAGCAGCCAATCAGAAACTCAGAGCTTAAACTGTATCCCTGGCTGAAGTCGAATAGTGCATTTAGCTGAGGAACCTTCCTAAAGGAGTGGAATGACCCGGAAGTCCCTCAGTGGCAGCCATGATAAGTGCCGTTCGAATTCTCTAGAATGATGAGAATGATAGGAAAGGAGGTTTCAAACTTCCTTTATAACCTCCTTTAGCTTAGGAACCACTGGACCTCCCTAAGCGAACATGCTGCCCCACAATGCATTGCAGCCGCAGCATTTGCCGTCACTCAACAGTCGGCCGTTCACGGAAACAACCGATTATGACGGAGAAATTATATCATGAAAGTTACGGTGCTTATTAAGCTTTTTAAAACGTAGGTGGTAAGTTGCCAAAGTGCTTTGTTCTGAACGTTCATCAGTATTATAATAAAGAGAGAAATATGAACGTTAGTTTTCACTGAAATGATCAAATAAAGTCAACATCTCTCAGTCTTCACTGAGCTGTGTGGAGTTTGTTCAGCTTCTAAAAGATGTCTGAATGGTGATATACACAGTGATAGATGTTAAGGACTAACGTTTATAATAAATACATTTGTATTTATTTAAGATCTTTAGTTCATACAATCATACGTGTTGGGATCATTGGTATTAACGTGGACCGGAGGGAGAGGGGGACGAGCAGAAGTTTCACTTTCCTTTTTTATTTAAATCCCAGCTTTGGTCCTGAAGAATCTGTTTCTCTTTGTCCCCGTTCATAAAGCAAAGCAGCATCAGAGCACGGAGCAGAGTCTCCAGATGAGGTCACAGCAGTCCCTCGTTCTTATTGAACATCCATGTTGTAGTCCGCTGTATAGAAAACTGTGGTTTCCATGGTTACCCACAGCAGCAGACGCACATTCGGGACGTCCGCTGGCACATCAGAAACACGTCCGATCGTCGGATAGTGAAAGTGCAGTCGATTCTCTAAAGCACCGCAGTCTCTTCTCCTAAGTCCTTTTGAGTTCTCCTGTCCACTATCCCTTAACCCCGTGACCTTTCACTCAGAGGTCAAGGGATAGGAGATAGGGATAGAACTTAGGAGCTGATTTTTAAACTATTCGACTGCAGCCCGCGTGTCAGGGCTTTAAGTCAGGAGCCTCTGAGGGAGGAGAGACTCAGGCCTTTGGTCACGGACGAGCTCTCGCTCTGTGCTGATTGGTTGAGGCTCTGTCAGGCCCCCATTGGGCGTTTAGCAGCCCCTTACTCGTCCTGTGTGTGTGTGTGTGTGTGTGTGTGTGTGTGTGTGTGTGTGTGTGTGTGGTGTGTGTGTGTGTGTGTGTGTGTGTGTGTGTGTGTGTGTGTGTGTGTGTGTGTGTGTGTGTGTGTGTGTGTGTGCGCAGACGTCACGGCGGTGTGCATCCTGGAAGCTTTCCAGAACCAGCAGAGCATGCTGCTGGCTGACAAGGTGCTGAAGCAGCTGGGCAAGGAGAAGGCCAAGGACAAGTACAAGGTGACTCCTCTCATCTCCTCACCTCCTCACCTCCTTATCTCCTCACCTCCTCACCTCCCCACCTCCTTATCTCCTCACCTCCTTATCTCCTCACCTCCTTATCTCCTCACCTCCTTATCTCCTCACCTCCTTATCTCCTCACCTCCTTATCTCCTCACCTCCCCACCTCCTCACCTCCTTATCTCCTCACCTCCTCACCTCCCCACCTCCTCATCTCCTCATCTCCTCCGGACTCTCTCTCTCTCTCTCCTCACCTCCTCCGGACCCTCTCAGTAACCCCTCTCTCTCTCTCTCCTCACCTCCTCCGGACCCTCTCAGTAACCCCTCTCTCTCTCTCTCTCCTCACCTCCTCCGGACCCTCTCAGTAACCCCTCTCTCTCTCCTCACCTCCTCCGGACCCTCTCGGTAACCCCTCTCTCTCTCCTCACCTCCTCCGGACCCTCTCAGTAACCCCTCTCTCTCTCCTCACCTCCTCCGGACCCTCTCGGTAACCCCTCTCTCTCTCTCTCTCCTCACCTCCTCCGGACCCTCTCAGTAACCCCTCTCTCTCCTCACCTCCTCCGGACCCTCTCAGTAACCCCTCTCTCTCTCCTCACCTCCTCCGGACCCTCTCAGTAACCCCTCTCCCTCTCTCTCCTCACCTCCTCCGGACCCTCAGTAACCCCTCCCTCTCTCTGCTTCAGAACCGAGAGCCCATGATGCCGTCTCCTCAGTTCATCAAGTCCTACTTCAGCTCCTTCACCGACGACATCATCTCACAGCCGCTGCAGAAGGGCGAGAAGAAGGACGAGGACAAGGACAAAGAGGGCGAGACGGCCGAGGTCACGGAGAGGTCAGAGACCCTAACCCACTGCATGCATGTTCTCTGTCTCTGTGGACCTATTCTCCTGTCTGAGTCTCCTCCTGTTGTCTCTGTCCCCTATCTCTGTCCCCTCCTGATGTCTCTGTCTGAGTCTCCTCCTGATGTGTCTCTGTCTGAGTCTCCTCCTGATGTGTCTCCGTCTCCTGTCTCTGTCCCCTCCTGATGTCTCTGTCTGAGTCTCCTCCTGATCTGTCTCTGTCTGAGTCTCCTCCTGATGTGTCTCTGTCTGAGTCTCCTCCTGATGTGTCTCTGTCTGAGTCTCCTCCTGATGTGTCTCTGTCTGAGTCTCCTCCTGATGTGTCTCTGTCTGAGTCTCCTCCTGATGTGTCTCTGTCTGAGTCTCCTCCTGATGTGTCTCTGTCTCCTGTCTCTGTCTCCTCCTGATGTGTCTCTGTCTGAGTCTCCGCCTGATGTTTCTCTGTCTGAGTCTCCTCCTGATGTGTCTCTGTCTGAGTCTCCTCCTGATGTGTCTCTGTCTGAGTCTCCTCCTGATGTGTCTCTGTCTGAGTCTCCTCCTGATGTGTCTCTGTCTGAGTCTCCTCCTGATGTGTCTCTGTCTGAGTCTCCTCCTGATGTGTCTCTGTCTGAGTCTCCTCCTGATGTGTCTCTGTCTGTGTCTCCTCCTGATGTGTCTCTGTCCCCTGTCTCTGTCTCCTCCTGATGTGTCTCTGTCTGAGTCTCCTCCTGATGTCTCTGTCTCCTGTCTCTGTCCCCTCCTGATGTGTCTCTGTCTCCTGTCCCCTCCTGATGTGTCTCTGTCCCCTGTCTCTGTCTCCTCCTGATGTTTCTCTGTCTGAGTCTCCTCCTGATGTCTCTGTCTGAGTCTCCTCCTGATGTCTCTGTCTCCTGTCTCTGTCCCCTCCTGATGTGTCTCTGTCTCCTGTCTGAGTCTCCTCCTGATGTCTCTGTCTGAGTCTCCTCCTGATGTGTCTCTGTCCCCTGTCTCTGTCTCCTCCTGATGTGTCTCTGTCGGAGTCTCCTCCTGATGTGTCTCTGTCTCCTGTCTGAGTCTCCTCCTGATGTCTCTGTCTGAGTCTCCTCCTGATGTGTCTCTGTCCCCTGTCTCTGTCTCCTCCTGATGTGTCTCTGTCTCCTGTCTCTGTCCCCTCCTGATGTGTCTCTGTCTCCTGTCTGAGTCTCCTCCTGATGTGTCTCTGTCCCCTGTCTCTGTCTCCTCCTGATGTGTCTCTGTCTCCTGTCTGAGTCTCCTCCTGATGTGTCTCTGTCTCCTGTCTGAGTCTCCTCCTGATGTGTCTCTGTCTCCTGTCTGAGTCCCCTCCTGATGTCTCTGTCCCCTCCTGATGTCTCTGTCCCCCCCTGATGTCTCTGTCTCCTGTCCTCAGCTCGGGCTACCTGAAGGCGAAGCAGTTCATGGAGGAGGAGAACTACGATAAGATCATCAGCGAGTGCAGCAAGGAGGTGGAGCTGGGAGGACGCTTCACGGCCGAGGCGCTGCTGCTGCGCGCCACCTTCTTCCTGCTGATCGGGAACGCCACGTCCGCGCAGCCGGACCTGGACCGCGTCATCGACATGCAGGACGCCAGCGTCAAGGTGCGCACAGCCGCTCGGTCGCTATCCCCATTCTTCTGACCAGAATACGAGGAACCGCTCAGGAGGCCTCTCTGTATGCGCACTCTGTGCGAAAAAGTACACGTCCCACCGTCCGGGACGTGTACTTTACAATATCGGACAAGTAGATCTTTCAAGTCACTTGTCCGGCGGACAAGTGACTTTTTCGCCCTGATTTATTGACAAGTTATTGATACATTCAGTTTACAAAAGGCAGAACTCATTCGCAAAGTGTCCGTGTTTGCCATTGTTCGTTTAGAAATGTTAGTTTCGGTTCTGCTTGTAGATTCCTAAGGAAATGCATCTCGCCGCTTTCTGGGCAGTTAGACGGGGCGGAGCGGGGCGGGAACAAATAACAATTGTCCCGTCCCGGGATTAATAAGAGCAGCTCAGCGTCTCTCTCTCTCTCTCTCGCTCTCGCTCTCGCTCTCTCTCTCTCTCTCTCTCTCTACACAGCGGATCCGCTGCCCGTTTAACAGCCTCATCTTTGTCAAACTTTCTTATGTTCCTTCTCTAACACATAATGAAGGTTATTAAGCGTTTTAGCTCCTGTGTCGTTAATATTGACCTCCATGTCCTTCATGAAGTGAAGCAGCCTCCCTGTCTGTGTCCTCGCGCTGTCCTCACATCCCCGGACCCCCAGACTCGGAGGAGCAGGGATGTCAGTACTGTTTATGAAGCAGGGTATAGAAAGCACATTATTGAAATGAAAATACTATTTATTTACTTTTACAAACAGTGAGCAGCTGCAGCTGCAGCATGTGTGTTGCAGGCAGGGCCGCCCCTGGCCAACTTGGGGCCCCAAGTGACATTGTGAGATGAGGCCCCCCCCCCCCCCAACCGACAGGAGTGAACTTTTTTTTCTTCTTCTCGAAACAAAGTAAGCTAATATAATAATATAAATATAATTCCTGTTTATTATTATTATCAACACTTTTTTATGCAGTGAGGTAAAAGGTTGTGCATGTATGTCGTTCAGTATGCGTCTGCATTTCCTGCCAAATACTATTCTCAAAAAGATTAAAATATAATTAATGCAAATAAACAACTTCTATTAATAATAGCGGCCCTGATTGCACGCGTCTTTGAGTTGTAGAAAAGCACTAGGCCTCTAGGCTATACATCTAATGTATCATTATTATTATTAGGTTATGTCCTATGTGTGGGACTGTGTCTCCCAGCAGGCTGCAGTGGAGCATCAGAGGAGACTGGGCCAACTGTGCATTCTCAAACTGCACCACTTGGAGCTAACTAAACAATGCAGAGAGTATTTTAATATAATTGTATTCAATAACCGTAAGAAATTAAACGGCATGAAGTGATTTGTAGATAGGAATACAGATTTGACTTAATGTTTTCATAAATATATGTTTCTCCCAGTTTGTCACGGGACTGATTTACCCTCTCAAAGCGAGGCGTCGCAGCGCACTCGTTGTTACCTGATCTTGGCGGGTGTTTTAATGTTTGCCTTGAAACATTTCCCGATATCCATTTTCGCTGCCGGCCGTGATGTGATTGGCCACAGAGGGGCTCGGCACAAACACACCTGCTCAGGCGCTCGCACGCCGTCCGGTGGCTGCGAGCTGCGCTAACCTCAAACACACATTATATTTACATTTCACCAGGATGCAGTCACACATATTTGGGAAGCCTTCCCTAGCCGACAGTACCCCTCTCTCTCTGTCCTCACCTGTCCCCTCTCTCTCTGTCCTCACCTGTCCCCTCTCTCTCTGTCCTCACCTGTCCCCTCTCTCTCTGTCCTCACCTGTCCCCTCTCTCTCTGTCCCCTCTCTCTGTCCTCACCTGTCCCCTCTCTCTCTGTCCTCACCTGTCCCCTCTCTCTCTGTCCTCACCTGTCCCCTCTCTCTCTCTCTCACCTGTCCCCTCTCTCTCTCTCTCTCTCTCTCACCTGTCCCCTCTCTCTCTGTCCTCACCTGTCCCCTCTCTCTCTGTCCCTCACCTGTCCCCTCTCTCTCTGTCCTCACCTGTCCCCTCTCTCTCTGTCCT
>NW_027262029.1:45235-49444 GCF_902827115.2 Pseudochaenichthys georgianus | reverse complement strand
CACGGAGCTTGAACCGGAGTTGCGTTGGTGTGAATGAGGTAACATAGAGCCAGCAGCCAATCAGGAGCCAGACTAAAACCTCACAGAGAGCCAGCAGCCAATCAGAAGCCAGACTAACACCTCAGAGAGCTAGCAGCCAATCAGGAGCCAGACTAACACCTCACAGAGAGCCAGCAGCCAATCAGAAGCCAGACTAACACCTCAGAGAGAGCTAGCAACCAATCAGGAGCCAGACTAACACCTCACATAGAGCTAGCAGCCAATCAGGAGCCAGACTAACACCTCACAGAGAGCCAGCAGCCAATCAGAAGCCAGACTAACACCTCAGAGAGCTAGCAGCCAATCAGGAGCCAGACTAACACCTCACAGAGAGCCAGCAGCCAATCAGAAGCCAGACTAACACCTCAGAGAGCCATCAGCCAATCAGGAGCCAGACTAACACCTCACAGAGAGCCAGCAGCCAATCAGGAGCCAGACTAACACCACAAAGAGAGCCATCAGCCAACCAGGAGCCAGACTAACACCTCACAGAGAGCCAGCAGCCAATCAGGAGCCAGACTAACACCTCACATAGAGCCAGCAGCCAACCAGGAGCCAGACTAACACCTCACAGAGAGCCAGCAGCCAATAAGAAGCCAGACTAACACCTCAAAGACAGCTATCAGCCAATCAGGAGCCAGATATCCTCTCACCTGGTTCCTCAGATGAAGCCTCCAGTCCTGTTCTGATGGCTTCCACGTAGGAATGGGGGGAGACTGAGACCTCTGAGACCCCTCTGTCTGCTGGAGCTCCATACAGACTGTCTACAGCCAGCACTGAGAGACAGACAGGTGAGAGACAGACAGGTGAGAGACAGACAGGTGAGAGACAGACATATGTCTCTGTTAAACACATATAGGACGAGTAAAAGGCAATCAGAGTATAAGACATGTGTTTTAAATGATTATATGATAATATAAGTTACCTCTGTCTCTGAGCACCAGCGGCTTCCTGCCCCCTCCGACTGAAGGTCCGCCCCCTCCGACTGAAGGTCCGCCCCCAGCTCCTCCCACACCTGGAGGCTCCTCTGAAGCCCCTCCCCCTCTGGACGATTTGATGTGGTCATACCTGCACACAGGAAGTGATGTCATGTAGGAAAGATCCCCACCTGCACAGGAATGTGTGACTACCCGATTTGCACAGTTGTTGGACAACTACGTATACCTATCATGTGTCCCCTGAATAACCTGTCCCTATCATGTGTGTCCCCTGAATAACCTGTCCCTATCATGTGTGTCCCCTGAATAACCTGTCCCTATCATGTGTGTCCCCTGAATAACCTGTCCCTATCATGTGTCTCCCTGAATAACCTGTCCCTATCATGTGCCTGTCCCTATCATGTGTGTCCCCTGAATAACCTGTCCCTATCATGTGTGTCCCCTGAATAACCTGTCCCTATCATGTGTCCCCTGAATAACCTGTCCCTATCATGTGTGTCCCCTGAATAACCTGTCCCTATCATGTGTGTCCCCTGAATAACCTGTCCCTATCATGTGTCCCCTGAATAACCTGTCCCTATCATGTGTGTCTCCCTGAATAACCTGTCCCTATCATGTGTCTCCCTGAATAACCTGTCCCTATCATGTGTCTCCCTGAATAACCTGTCCCTATCATGTGTCTCCCTGAATAACCTGTCCCTATCATGTGTCTCCATGAATAACCTGTCCCTATCATGTGTCTCCCTGAATAACCTGTCCCTATCATGTGTCTCCATGAATAACCTGTCCCTATCATGTGTCTCCATGAATAACCTGTCCCTATCATGTGTCTCCATGAATAACCTGTCCCTATCATGCGTCTCCCTGAATAACCTGTCCCTATCATGTGTCTCCATGAATAACCTGTCCCTATCATGTGTCTCCCTGAATAACCTGTCCCTATCATGTGTCTCCATGAATAACCTGTCCCTATCATGTGTCTCCCTGAATAACCTGTCCCTATCATGTCTCTCCATGAATAACCTGTCCCTATCATGTGTCTCCATGAATAACCTGTCCCTATCATGCGTCTCCATGAATAACCTGTCCCTATCATGTGTCTCCCTGAATAACCTGTCCCTATCATGTGTCTCCATGAATAACCTGTCCCTATCATGCGTCTCCATGAATAACCTGTCCCTATCATGTGTCTCCCTGAATAACCTGTCCCTATCATGCGTCCCCATGAATAACCTGTCCCTATCATGCGTCTCCATGAATAACCTGTCCCTATCATGCGTCTCCATGAATAACCTGTCCCTATCATGTGTCTCCCTGAATAACCTGTCCCTATCATGTGTCTCCCTGAATAACCTGTCCCTATCATGTGTCTCCCTGAATAACCTGTCCCTATCATGTGTCTCCATGAATAACCTGTCCCTATCATGTGTCTCCATGAATAACCTGTCCCTATCATGCGTCTCCATGAATAACCTGTCCCTATCATGCGTCTCCCTGAATAACCTGTCCCTATCATGCGTCTCCATGAATAACCTGTCCCTATCATGTGTCTCCATGAATAACCTGTCCCTATCATGCGTCTCCCTGAATAACCTGTCCCTATCATGTGTCTCCCATGAATAACCTGTCCCTATCATGTGTCTCCCATGAATAACCTGTCCCTATCATGCGTCTCCCTGAATAACCTGTCCCTATCATGTGTCTCCCATGAATAACCTGTCCCTATCATGCGTCTCCCTGAATAACCTGTCCCTATCATGCGTCTCCATGAATAACCTGTCCCTATCATGTGTCTCCATGAATAACCTGTCCCTATCATGTGTCCCCCCTGAATAACCTGTCCCTATCATGTGTCTCCCTGAATAACCTGTCCCTATCATGCGTCTCCCTGAATAACCTGTCCCTATCATGTGTCTCCCATGAATAACCTGTCCCTATCATGCGTCTCCCTGAATAACCTGTCCCTATCATGCGTCTCCCTGAATAACCTGTCCCTATCATGCGTCTCCATGAATAACCTGTCCCTATCATGTGTCTCCATGAATAACCTGTCCCTATCATGCGTCTCCATGAATAACCTGTCCCTATCATGCGTCTCCATGAATAACCTGTCCCTATCATGTGTCTCCATGAATAACCTGTCCCTATCATGTGTCCCCCCTGAATAACCTGTCCCTATCATGTGTCTCCCTGAATAACCTGTCCCTATCATGCGTCTCCATGAATAACCTGTCCCTATCATGCGTCTCCCTGAATAACCTGTCCCTATCATGTGTCTCCCATGAATAACCTGTCCCTATCATGTGTGTCCCCTGAATAACCTGTCCCTATCATGCGTCTCCATGAATAACCTGTCCCTATCATGTGTCTCCATGAATAACCTGTCCCTATCATGTGTCCCCCCTGAATAACCTGTCCCTATCATGTGTCTCCCTGAATAACCTGTCCCTATCATGCGTCTCCCTGAATAACCTGTCCCTATCATGTGTCTCCATGAATAACCTGTCCCTATCATGCGTCTCCATGAATAACCTGTCCCTATCATGCGTCTCCATGAATAACCTGTCCCTATCATGTGTCTCCCTGAATAACCTGTCCCTATCATGTGTCTCCCTGAATAACCTGTCCCTATCATGTGTCTCCCTGAATAACCTGTCCCTATCATGTGTCTCCCTGAATAACCTGTCCCTATCATGCGTCTCCATGAATAACCTGTCCCTATCATGTGTCTCCCTGAATAACCTGTCCCTATCATGTGTCTCCCTGAATAACCTGTCCCTATCATGTGTCTCCCTGAATAACCTGTCCCTATCATGTGTCTCCCATGAATAACCTGTCCCTATCATGTGTGTCCCCTGAATAACCTGTCCCTATCATGCGTCTCCATGAATAACCTGTCCCTATCATGTGTCTCCATGAATAACCTGTCCCTATCATGTGTCCCCCCTGAATAACCTGTCCCTATCATGTGTCTCCCTGAATAACCTGTCCCTATCATGCGTCTCCCTGAATAACCTGTCCCTATCATGTGTGTCCCCTGAATAACCTGTCCCTATCATGCGTCTCCCTGAATAACCTGTCCCTATCATGTGTCTCCCTGAATAACCTGTCCCTATCATGCGTCTCCCTGAATAACCTGTCCCTATCATGCGTCTCCATGAATAACCTGTCCCTATCATGCGTCTCCATGAATAACCTGTCCCTATCATGTGTCTCCATGAATAACCTGTCC
>NW_027262029.1:37735-40235 GCF_902827115.2 Pseudochaenichthys georgianus | reverse complement strand
AATTGAATCTGTGGAGTAAATCTCATTAAGGATTATGTATATTAAGGAGGAACTGAAGAGGAGAGGTTCTTTTTAATTGCGAAGGATCAGAAGAGAACCAACAACTAGTTTAGCTTCACCTAACGGTTTGAAAATACACAAATATACAGATCACAGATGACAACCTTCAGACAGAACACGAGCTAACGGCTAAAAACATTAGCTCCAGGCTAACAGAGGGGAGCGAAGGATGAGAGACAGACAGACAGGTGAGAGACAGACAATCAGAGAGACAGACAGGTGACAGACTCACCTGCAGGTCACCTGTTTGGTGCTCATCTTCCTCCTCGCTTTTAGCTTCAGATGCTAACGGCTGCAGCGGTGTTGCGCTCAAACCGGTCCGACTGACCCTCCGTCTTCTTTTTGGTTTAATGACGGCTTTCCCTTAACGGTTAAAGTGCTTTAACGCCGCCTGCTGTACGGGGGGAGCGATCAGGGGGAAAAGCCACGACAAAACAACTCTTCATCTATCAAGTATTTATTAAATAAGGCTGTATTTGTATCCTCCTTAACACTAAATAGGGTCTTGAGATTTAACAACCCTACCCCACGTGGTCTCTCTTCACTGTTTCTCTGGGTGTCTGTATAGTAAATGACAGATTGTTTCCTCATCTAAACCACAATCACGGGTTTCCAGATGAAGTTTAGTGTTTTATTCATTCCTGTTAGTCTGTTATTTAAATGTTCATCTGTTTAGTTCTTGAGTTTGCTATTTATATATACGTTTAGTTGTGTCTTTATTCAGATATGTCTTTTCCGTGACGACGACACAGTCCAAAGGTCACCTGTACAGACTGAGGCTGCTGCAACCTGATAGGCCGAGGCCGCCGTGATGTCATCTGATAGGCTGTCACCGAGCAACCAGGTGAGACAGGAACAGACGAGCCGAGAAGGAGAGGGGAAAGTTGTGAAGCCTCTGCACTGTGAGTTACAGAACCTTAACAAATGTTTTTTAAAGCTCTTCATGGTTTTGGCTTTGTATGGGATTTGCTTTTGAACCTACGAGCTCTCTGGACCCCTCAGGTCTTCTGGACCAGAACCCAGGTGTAAACAAAGACTGAGGGCTCTCTGTGCTATCACAGAAGACCTGAGGGCGGCAGAGAGCATTGGTACTTTAAGAGCAAAGTCAAAACTCACCTTCTTCATTTGGCTTTCAACTGAATTGTATTTATTCTAATTGTATTCCTATTTTATTTATTTGTATGTATTTGTGTGTTGGTATTAAGTCGTCTTTATAAACCCTATACGTGTTTACCCTGGTTATTATGGGATGGGGACACAGTATTTGTATATAGATATATACTTTATTAATCACAAATTGGGAAATTATTTTGTACAAATACTTAAAAAGTGTTGTATATGTGTTGTGTATTGTTTGTGTATCCTGCAGGTGATGGACCCCCCTGTGATCCGATTGGCTCACTGTCAGGTTCAGGTGTTCTGCCTCCAGGTGCCGGGGGCGTGTCCCAGCTGTGGAGAGGACCTGAGAGAGAGGCGTCTGCAGGAGGCGCCCGTCAGCCTGCCCTCGCCCTTTAGCAACGCTCACAAGACCTCCTGCTGCCTGCTGGTGGCTCCTGCCCACAACAACACCACCAGGTACACACAGGTACACACAGGTACACACAGGTACACACACACACAGGTACACACAGGTACACACACACACAGGTACACACAGGTACACACAGGTACACACACACACAGGTACACACAGGTACACACAGGTACACACACACACAGGTACACACAGGTACACACACACAGGTACACACAGGTACACACAGGTACACACAGGTACACACACAGGTACACACACAGGTACACACAGGTACACACACACACAAGTAAACAGAGGTACACACAGGTACACACACACACAAGTAAACACAGATACACACACACACACAAGTAAACACAGGTACACACACACAGGTACAGACACAGGTACACACAGGTACACACAGGTACACACACACAGGTACACACACAGGTACACACAGGTACACACAGGTACACACACAGGTACACACACAGGTACACACACACAGGTACACACAGGTACACACACAGGTATTAACAGGTACACACAGGTACACACACACACACACACACACACACACACACACACACACACACACACACACACACAAGTAAACACAGGTACACACAGGTATTAACAGGTACACACACAGGTACACACAGGTACACACACACACAAGTAAACAGAGGTACACACAGGTACACACACGGGTACACACACAGGTACACACACACACACACACACACAAGTAAACACAGATACACACACACACAAGTAAACACAGATACACACACACACAAGTAAACACAGGTACACACACACAAGTAAACACAGGTACACACACAGGTACACACACACAAGTAAACACAGGTACACACACAGGTACACACACACAAGTAAACACAGATACACACACACACA
>NW_027262029.1:25235-32735 GCF_902827115.2 Pseudochaenichthys georgianus | reverse complement strand
ATAAAGGAGGACACACAGGAGGAGATAAAGGAGGACACACAGGAGGAGATAGGAGGACACACAGGAGGAGATATAGGAGGACACACAGGAGGAGATAGGAGGACACACAGGAGGAGATATAGGAGGACACACAGGAGGAGATATAGGAGGACACACAGGAGGAGATATAGGAGGACACGCAGGAGGAGATATAGGAGGACACGCAGGAGGAGATAGGAGGACACGCAGGAGGAGATATAGGAGGACACACAGGAGGAGATATAGGAGGACACACAGGAGGAGATATAGGAGGACACGCAGGAGGAGATATAGGAGGACACGCAGGAGGAGATAGGAGGACACGCAGGAGGAGATATAGGAGGACACACAGGAGGAGATAAAGGAGGACACACAGGAGGAGATAAAGGAGGACACACAGGAGGAGATAGGAGGACACACAGGAGGAGATATAGGAGGACACACAGGAGGAGATAGGAGGACACACAGGAGGAGATAAAGGAGGACACACAGGAGGAGATAAAGGAGGACACACAGGAGGAGATAGGAGGACACACAGGAGGAGATATAGGAGGACACACAGGAGGAGATAGGAGGACACACAGGAGGAGATATAGGAGGACACACAGGAGGAGATAAAGGAGGACACACAGGAGGAGATAAAGGAGGAAATATAGGAGGACACACAGGAGGAGATATAGGAGGACACACAGGAGGAGATAAAGGAGGACACACAGGAGGAGATAAAGGAGGACACACAGGAGGACAAATGTACCGTATGTAGCCCCGCCCTTTTGCGACTTGCAGTTGAAACACTTGTCTTAGATGTTCCAGTTTAGCAGCACTGACTTTCATCAGAGATCAGTCAAAAAGGAGAACGATCAAATAATTGTTCGAATTTTTTACTAAAGTCTGAGATTTTTTTGAAAAAGTCCGATTTTTGAGATTTTGAGAAAAAAGTCAGAATCTTGTGATTTTGAGAAAAAGTCCGATTTTTCACCCAGAAGAAGAATTTTAAGAAAAAAGTCAAAAAAAAAGATTTTTTTTATAATGTGAAGAAAATCTGAATTGTTTAGACAAAGCTGAATTTCAGATTCCTGACGGACAGGATTTAGGAGGAGTGACGGGGACAGCCTGATTATGCATTCAGATATATGTTGGACTCATATTACTGTAATGTGTTGAGAAAGCACGGTGGGTAGGTCATTTTAGAGAAACCAGCTCGAGTGCGCTAGAATTTGAAAATACACAACCGAAAACAATCTGCCACTTCCTTCCAGAGCCCCTCCCCCAACACACAGGAACGCGCACATGACCAATGAGGGCACGAGATACGTCTGTGCTCAGTTGTACTACGGCTTCCACAGATCTGTGTTGCTATCGGGATGTTCAGAGCATTCCAGAGATGGAGTACTCGAGACTCGAGACTCGACTCGGACTCGTGAATTCTCGCGTACGATGACTCGGACTCGTGAATTCTCGCGTACGATGACTCGGACTCGTGAATTCTCGCGTACGATGACTCGGACTCGTGAATTTCCCCCCCCACGATGACTCGACTTGTACATTGACGCTCCGACTTGGACTCGGACTCGAGCAAGTTAGTTGTCCTCTATCCTGGCGCGTGCACCTGCGAGGCGAGTTCAGGGACTGGCCCTCGCTGTTCCAGTCTAGAGATGTCTACAGACACACCCCGCTGCTGTATGCTTTCACACATTCTGCTTCCACATGGGAAAAGAGCAGCAAAATGCTCGTTATGTGGAAACAATATAGAAGAGAAGGCTCCGTCACACATTACTCTAAGGATCGAGTTCAGACATGGAGGCTGTGTTGAACACGATCATCAGAGCAACGTGATCTGATCAATAAATAAAGATTCAGCCATAACACAAAGCACATGGCTACTTAACATGCAGAATGATGTCATTTTGCATGCTAAGTAGCCATGTGCTTTCTGGGGCTAAATCTTTGTCAGTAAACCGATTTAACCGGTAAAAGTTCCTTCAAAATAAGAGTCCCAATCTTATTACTATCAAAATAAAAGTACAAAACGAAAACGTTACCATAGGAACATATTGGCATACAAAGATAATCACTTCTCTAAAAGGTAACTAATTTTATAGTTAGACATATTAAAGGTCATTTACAATAATAATAATACATTTTATTTCTATAGCGCTTTTCTTGAACCCAAAGACGCTTTACATTTGGGAGGGTGGGTAGACAAACAAAATAATATTAATGTTAATATTAGTAATAAGCTTTATATTTGTATAGCACCTATTACAAGAGTTGGCTTCACAGCAGTTCAATAGACAGAGTAGTATAACATGACAGGATGAAAGCAATGTAGAGGAGCAGCTACATTTCAACACATATATCCACGAAGATTAATACATGAAGACTTGTGACTCGGACTTGACTCGGACACTCCTTGGGTGACTCGGACTCGACTACGACTCTCCCTTGGTGACTCAGACTTGGACTCGGACTCGTCTACGACTCTCCCTTGGTGACTCAGACTTGAACTCGGACTCGTCTACGACTCTCCCTTGGTGACTCGGACTTGGACTCGGACTCGTCTACGACTCTCCCTTGGTGACTCGGACTTGGACTCGGACTCGTCTACGACTCTCCCTTGGTGACTCAGACTTGAACTCGGACTCGTCTACGACTCTCCCTTGGTGACTCGGACTTGGACTCGGACTCGTCTACGACTCTCCCTTGGTGACTCGGACTTGGACTCGGACTCGTCTACGACTCTCCCTTGGTGACTCGGACTTGGACTCGGACTCGTCTACGACTCTCCCTTGGTGACTCGGACTTGGACTCGGACTCGTCTACGACTCTCCCTTGGTGACTCGGACTTGGACTCGTGAATTGGTGACTTGACTACAACACTGGAGCATTCCATGGAATATAACAAAAAGTGTTTCTGAAATAAATTACATGCCCCACCTTTAAATCAATATTATATATTCATGTCGGCATGGTTGTAAATGTATAAATATAAAGGTGTTGTGTTCATCATGTATATATTTCATTGTTGATGTAAATGCTGCTTCTTCTCAGTTGTTGGCTGAGATTAAGAATAAACTCAAACTCACTTTGGATTCACTTTTATCAAACATATGACTTTCATCAACTTTTTTTGTCTTACAAACAATACAAATACAAATAAAATGGTTCCTTTTAAAAAAGAGAATTCACTTCATTTCATTCCGAAGGGATTCAGAGTGAGCGATGCTTGCTCTGGTCCTCTGGAACAGTAGAGGGCGGTAATGCGCCTTTAAGATGGATGCCAACCGTTAGAGGAAGAAGAGGAACTGACAGAGGAAGCCCGCAGTTCCACCCGGACACATATTGTGTGACACCGCGGCGTCCCCAGCAAAACAAACCGACTAGAGATTTAATGAATGAAGGAAATGTGAGCTAACAGGCTAACAGTTAGCATCTTCTCTACCCAGCAGCAGCAGTTGTAAAGTAACTAATTTACTCAAGTACTATACTTAGGTACACATTTGAACTACTTGTACTTTACCTGAGTATTTTAATTTGTTTTCTACCGTGTACTTTCTACTCCACTACCAGTTCAGAGGTGAATGGTGTACTTTTCCTCCACTACATGTATTTAATACCTTTAGTTTCTTCACAGATGTGGATGAATGATGTGAAATATAATCAAGTGTTGAATCAGACTTTAGTTCCACCTGGAGTAAATCCACCAGCTACCCTGCAGTCTACAAAGTACTTCAGACTAGCTGCAGCTTCACCAGCTACCCTGCAGTCTACAAAGTACTTCAGACTAGCTGCACCTTCATCAGCTACCCTGCAGTCTACAAAGTACTTCAGACTAGCTGCACCTTCACCAGCTACCCTGCAGTCTACAAAGTACTTCAGACTAGCTGCAGCTTCACCAGCTACCCTGCAGTCTACAAAGTACTTCAGACTAGCTGCAGCTTCACCAGCTACCCTGCAGTCTACAAAGTACTTCAGACTAGCTGCACCTTCACCAGCTACCCTGCAGTCTACAAAGTACTTCAGACTAGCTGCAGCTTCACCAGCTACCCTGCAGTCTACAAAGTACTTCAGACTAGCTGCACCTTCACCAGCTACCCTGCAGTCTACAAAGTACTTCAGACTAGCTGCACCTTCACCAGCTACCCTGCAGTCTACAAAGTACTTCAGACTAGCTGCACCTTCACCAGCTACCCTGCAGTCTACAAAGTACTTCAGACTAGCTGCAGCTTCACCAGCTACCCTGCAGTCTACAAAGTACTTCAGACTAGCTGCACCTCCACCAGCTACCCTGCAGTCTACAAAGTACTTCAGACTAGCTGCTCCTTCACCAGCTACCCTGCAGTCTACAAAGTACTTCAGACTAGCTGCACCTTCACCAGCTTTGAGAACACTTTCATGATCAGTCATTATAAAACACATCATATATATTATTCTGAAATGGACCAATCTGCACAACGACTACTTTCACTGTCTTTCACTATATTTAGATGAGAATACTTTCTACTTTCACTTGAGGAACATTTTGAATGTGTTTACTGTGACAGAGTCTTCCTACACTCTGGTACTTCTACTTTACTCAAGTACAAGATCTGAGTACTTCTACTTTTACTCAAGTACAAGATCTGAGTACTTCTACTTTTACTCAAGTAGAAGATCTGAGTACTTCTCCTTTTACTCAAGAACAAGATCTGAGTACTTCTACTTTTACTCAAGTAGAAGATCTGAGTACTTCTCCTTTTACTCAAGAACAAGATCTGAGTACTTCTACTTTAACTCAAGTACAAGATCTGAGTACTTCCACTTTTACTGAAGTACAAGATCTGAGTACTTCTACCTTTACTCTAGTACCTGATCTAGTACTTCTCCTCCCTCAGGATGCAGGCAGAGTTCAGGGCTCCTCGGAGGCGCCCCAGGGTCCACGAGGCGTTCGAGGCTCCGCTCCCGGTGAACTCTGAGAGGAGTGAATATCGGGCGGAGCTCATCAACCATAACCTGCTGGTCTTGAACCCGGAGCACATCAAGAAGATCCACAACCAGGTGGGTTAATCCACTTCATCGTGTGAAACTGGTCTGAGTTAATCCACCTCATCGTGTGAGTCTGAGTTAATCCACCTCATCGTGTGAAACAGGTCTGGGTTAATCCACCTCATCGTGTGAAACAGGTCTGGGTTAATCCACTTCATCGTGTGAAACTGGTCTGAGTTAATCCACCTCATCGTGTGAGTCTGAGTTAATCCACCTCATCGTGTGAAACAGGTCTGAGTTAATCCACCTCATCGTGTGAAACTGGTCTGAGTTAATCCACCTCATCGTGTGGAGCAGGTCTGAGTTAATCCACCTCATCGTGTGGAGCAGGTCTGGGTTAATCCACCTCATCGTGTGGAGCAGGTCTGAGTTAATCCACCTCATCGTGTGGAGCAGGTCTGAGTTAATCCACCTCATCGTGTGGAACTGGTCTGAGTTAATCCACCTCATCGTGTGAAGCAGGTCTGAGTTAATCCACCTCATCGTGTGAAACTGGTCTGAGTTAATCCACCTCATCGTGTGGAGCAGGTCTGAGTTAATCCACCTCATCGTGTGGAGCAGGTCTGGGTTAATCCACCTCATCGTGTGGAGCAGGTCTGAGTTTAATCCACCTCATCGTGTGGAGCAGGTCTGAGTTAATCCACCTCATCGTGTGGAACAGGTCTGAGTTAATCCACCTCATCGTGTGAGGCAGGTCTGAGTTAATCCACCTCATCGTGTGGAGCAGGTCTGAGTAATCCACCTCATCGTGTGGAGCAGGTCTGAGTTAATCCACCTCATCGTGTGGAACAGGTCTGAGTTAATCCACCTCATCGTGTGGAGCAGGTCTGAGTTTAATTCCACCTCATCGTGTGGAACAGGTCTGAGTTAATCCACCTCATCGTGTGGAGCTGGTCTGGGTTAATCCACCTCATCGTGTGGAGCAGGTCTGAGTTAATCCACCTCATCGTGTGGAGCAGGTCTGGGTTAATCCACCTCATCGTGTGAGTCTGAGTTAATCCACCTCATCGTGTGAAACTGGTCTGGGTTAATCCACCTCATCGTGTGGAACAGGTCTGAGTTAATCCACCTCATCGTGTGAAACTGGTCTGGGTTAATCCACCTCATCGTGTGAAACTGGTCTGGGTTAATCCACCTCATCGTGTGGAGCAGGTCTGAGTTAATCCACCTCATCGTGTGGAGCAGGTCTGAGTTAATCCACCTCATCGTGTGAGTCTGAGTTAATCCACCTCATCGTGTGAAACTGGTCTGGGTTAATCCACCTCATCGTGTGGAACAGGTCTGAGTTAATCCACCTCATCGTGTGAAACTGGTCTGGGTTAATCCACCTCATCGTGTGAAACTGGTCTGGGTTAATCCACCTCATCGTGTGGAGCAGGTCTGAGTTAATCCACCTCATCGTGTGGAGCAGGTCTGGGTTAATCCACCTCATCGTGTGGAGCAGGTCTGAGTTAATCCACCTCATCGTGTGGAGCAGGTCTGGGTTAATCCACCTCATCGTGTGAAACAGGTCTGAGTTAATCCACCTCATCGTGTGAAACAGGTCTGAGTTAATCCACCTCATCGTGTGAAAACAGGTCTGAGTTAATCCACCTCATCGTGTGGAGCAGGTCTGAGTTAATCCACCTCATCGTGTGGAGCAGGTCTGAGTTAATCCACCTATCGTGTGGAGCAGGTCTGGGTTAATCCACCTCATCGTGTGAAACAGGTCTGAGTTAATCCACCTCATCGTGTGTGAGCATGTCTGAGTTAATCCACCTCATCGTGTGACAGGTCTGAGTTAATCCCCTCATCGTGTGGAGCAGGTCTGAGTTAATCCTACTCATCGTGTGGAGCAGGTCTTGAGTTAATCCACCTCATCGTGTGGAGCAGGTCGGGTTAATCCACCTCATCGTGTGACAGGTCTGAGTTAATCCACTCATCGGTGTGGAGCAGGTCTGAGTTAATCCACCTCATCGTGTGGAGCAGGTCTGAGTTAATCCTATCGTGTGGAGCAGGTCTGGTTAATCCACCTCATCGTGTGGAGAGGTCTGAGTTAATCCCCTCATCGTGTGAGCAGGTCTGAGTTAATCCACCTCATCGTGTGGAGCAGGTCTGGGTTAATCCACCTCATCGTGTGAACAGGTCTGAGTTAATCACCTCATCGTGTGGAGCAGGTCTGAGTTAATCCACCTCATCGTGTGGAGCAGGTCGGGTTAATCCACCTCATCGTGTGAACAGGTCTGAGTTAATCCACTCATCGTGTGGAGCAGGTCTGGTTAATCCACCTCATCGTGTGGAGCAGGTGGGGTTAATCCACCTCATCGTGTGTGAAACAGGTCTGAGTTAATCCACCTCATCGTGTGGAGCAGGTCTGGGTTAATAAACCTCATCGGTGGAGCAGGTCTGAGTTAATCCCCCTCATCGTGTGAGTCTGAGTCATGCAGTCTGAAGTTATCCACCTCATCGTGTGGAGCA
>NW_027262029.1:0-24735 GCF_902827115.2 Pseudochaenichthys georgianus | reverse complement strand
CACACACACACACACACACACACACACACACACACACACACACACACACACACAGGTACACCTCAACACACACACACACAGGTACACCATTATACCATTATGTTAAGGTCTCTCTCACCTGTGTCTCTCACCTGTGTCTCTCACCTGTCTGTCTCACCTGTCTCTCACCTGTGTCTCTCACCTGTGTCTCACCTGTATGTCTCACCTGTCTCTCACCTGTGTCTCTCACCTGTGTCTCACCTGTATGTCTCACCTGTCTCTCACCTGTCTCTCACCTGTCTCTCACCTGTCTCACCTGTGTCTCTCACCTGTCTCTCACCTGTGTCTCTCACCTGTGTCTCTCACCTGTGTGTCTCACCTGTGTCTCTCACCTGTGTCTCTCACCTGTGTCTCTCACCTGTGTCTCTCACCTGTGTCTCACCTGTGTGTCTCACCTGTGTCTCACCTGTCTCTCACCTGTCTCTCACCTGTGTCTCTCACCTGTGTCTCTCACCTGTGTGTCTCACCTGTCTCTCACCTGTGTCTCACCTGTGTCTCACCTGTGTCTCTCACCTGTCTCTCACCTGTGTCTCTCACCTGTGTCTCTCACCTGTGTGTCTCACCTGTCTCTCACCTGTGTCTCACCTGTGTCTCTCACCTGTGTCTCTCACCTGTGTCTCTCACCTGTGTCTCTCACCTGTGTGTCTCACCTGTGTCTCTCACCTGTGTCTCTCACCTGTGTCTCTCACCTGTGTCTCTCACCTGTCTCTCACCTGTGTCTCTCACCTGTGTCTCTCACCTGTGTCTCTCACCTGTGTCTCTCACCTGTGTCTCACCTGTGTCTCTCACCTGTGTCTCTCACCTGTCTCTCACCTGTGTCTCTCACCTGTGTCTCTCACCTGTGTCTCTCACCTGTGTCTCTCACCTGTGTCTCACCTGTGTCTCTCACCTGTGTCTCTCACCTGTGTCTCTCACCTGTGTCTCTCACCTGTGTCTCTCACCTGTCTCTCACCTGTGTCTCTCACCTGTGTCTCTCACCTGTGTCTCTCACCTGTGTGTCTCACCTGTGTCTCACCTGTCTCTCACCTGTGTCTCTCACCTCTGTGTCTCACCTGTGTCTCTCACCTGTGTCTCACCTGTGTCTCTCACCTGTGTCTCTCACCTGTGTCTCACCTGTCTCTCACCTGTGTCTCTCACCTGTGTCTCTCACCTGTGTCTCACCTGTCTCTCTCCTGTGTCTCACCTGTGTCTCTCACCTGTGTCTCACCTGTGTCTCTCACCTGTGTCTCTCACCTGTGTCTCTCACCTGTGTCTCTCAGGTTCGACGAGCAGCACCAGAACTGCCTGTCTTTCTGCCTGAGCTTTGTGAACAGAGTTCTGGCTGCAGAGGGTCGAGAGGCTCTGAGCAGAGAGGCCTTCACTCAGATCTTCATCCTGCCCAGAGTCCAGAGGGTCCAGAAGTACCTGTTCCTGTACAGACACCTGCAGACACACCAGTACTACCTGGTGGACCGAGAGGAGGACACGCGGGAGGACACGCAGGAGGAGATATAGGAGGACACACAGGAGGAGATATAGGAGGACACGCAGGAGGAGATATAGGAGGACACGCAGGAGGAGATAGGAGGACACACAGGAGGAGATATAGGAGGACACACAGGAGGAGATATAGGAGGACACACAGGAGGAGATAAAGGAGGACACACAGGAGGAGATAGGAGGACACACAGGAGGAGATATAGGAGGACACACAGGAGGAGATAGGAGGACACGCAGGAGGAGATATAGGAGGACACGCAGGAGGAGATATAGGAGGACACGCAGGAGGAGATAGGAGGACACGCAGGAGGAGATATAGGAGGGACACACAGGAGGAGATAAAGGAGGACACACAGGAGGAGATAAAGGAGGACACACAGGAGGAGATAGGAGGACACACAGGAGGAGATATAGGAGGACACACAGGAGGAGATAGGAGGACACACAGGAGGAGATATAGGAGGACACACAGGAGGAGATATAGGAGGACACACAGGAGGAGATATAGGAGGACACGCAGGAGGAGATATAGGAGGACACGCAGGAGGAGATAGGAGGACACGCAGGAGGAGATATAGGAGGACACACAGGAGGAGATATAGGAGGACACACAGGAGGAGATAGGAGGACACGCAGGAGGAGATATAGGAGGACACGCAGGAGGAGATAGGAGGACACGCAGGAGGAGATATAGGAGGACACACAGGAGGAGATAAAGGAGGACACACAGGAGGAGATAAAGGAGGACACACAGGAGGAGATAGGAGGACACACAGGAGGAGATATAGGAGGACACACAGGAGGAGATAGGAGGACACACAGGAGGAGATAAAGGAGGACACACAGGAGGAGATAAGGAGGACACACAGGAGGAGATAGGAGGACACACAGGAGGAGATATAGGAGGACACACAGGAGGAGATAGGAGGACACACAGGAGGAGATATAGGAGGACACACAGGAGGAGATAAAGGAGGAAATATAGGAGGACACACAGGAGGAGATATAGGAGGACACACAGGAGGAGATAAAGGAGGACACACAGGAGGAGATAAAGGAGGACACACAGGAGGACAAATGTACCGTATGTAGCCCCGCCCTTTTGCGACTTGCAGTTGAAACACTTGTCTTAGATGTTCCAGTTTAGCAGCACTGACTTTCATCAGAGATCAGTCAAAAAGGAGAACGATCAAATAATTGTTCGAATTTTTTACTAAAGTCTGAGATTTTTTTGAAAAAGTCCGATTTTTGAGATTTTGAGAAAAAAGTCAGAATCTTGTGATTTTGAGAAAAAAAGTCCGATTTTTTCACCCAGAAGAAGAATTTTAAGAAAAAGTTCAAAAAAAAAGATTTTTTTTATAATGTGAAGAAAATCTGAATTGTTTAGACAAAGCTGAATTTCAGATTCCTGACGGACAGGATTTAGGAGGAGTGACGGGGACAGCCTGATTATGCATTCAGATATATGTTGGACTCATATTACTGTAATGTGTTGAGAAAGCACGGTGGGTAGGTCATTTTAGAGAAACCAGCTCGAGTGCGCTAGAATTTGAAAATACACAACCGAAAACAATCTGCCACTTCCTTCCAGAGCCCCTCCCCCAACACACAGGAACGCGCACATGACCAATGAGGGCACGAGATACGTCTGTGCTCAGTTGTACTACGGCTTCCACAGATCTGTGTTGCTATCGGGATGTTCAGAGCATTCCAGAGATGGAGTACTCGAGACTCGAGACTCGACTCGGACTCGTGAATTCTCGCGTACGATGACTCGGACTCGTGAATTCTCGCGTACGATGACTCGGACTCGTGAATTCTCGCGTACGATGACTCGGACTCGTGAATTTCCCCCCCCCACGATGACTCGACTTGTACATTGACGCTCCGACTTGGACTCGGACTCGAGCAAGTTAGTTGTCCTCTATCCTGGCGCGTGCACCTGCGAGGCGAGTTCAGGGACTGGCCCTCGCTGTTCCAGTCTAGAGATGTCTACAGACACACCCCGCTGCTGTATGCTTTCACACATTCTGCTTCCACATGGGAAAAGAGCAGCAAAATGCTCGTTATGTGGAAACAATATAGAAGAGAAGGCTCCGTCACACATTACTCTAAGGATCGAGTTCAGACATGGAGGCTGTGTTGAACACGATCATCAGAGCAACGTGATCTGATCAATAAATAAAGATTCAGCCATAACACAAAGCACATGGCTACTTAGCATGCAAAATGATGTCATTCTGCATGTTAAGTAGCCATGTGCTTTCTGGGGCTAAATCTTTATCAGTAAACCGATTTAACCGGTAAAAGTTCCTTCAAAATAAGAGTCCCAATCTTATTACTATCAAAATAAAAGTACAAAACGAAAACGTTACCATAGGAACATATTGGCATACAAAGATAATCACTTCTCTAACAGGTAACTAATTTTATAGTTAGACATATTAAAGGTCATTTACAATAATAATAATACATTTTATTCTATAGCGCTTTTCTTGAACCCAAAGACGCTTTACATTTGGGAGGGTGGGTAGACAAACAAAATAATATTAATGTTAATATTAGTAATAAGCTTTATATTTGTATAGCACCTATTACAAGAGTTGGCTTCACAGCAGTTCAATAGACAGAGTAGTATAACATGACAGGATGAAAGCAATGTAGAGGAGCAGCTACATTTCAACACATATATCCACGAAGATTAATACATGAAGACTTGTGACTCGGACTCGACTCGGACACTCCTTGGGTGACTCGGACTCGACTACGACTCTCCCTTGGTGACTCAGACTTGGACTCGGACTCGTCTACGACTCTCCCTTGGTGACTCAGACTTGAACTCGGACTCGTCTACGACTCTCCCTTGGTGACTCGGACTTGGACTCGGACTCGTCTACGACTCTCCCTTGGTGACTCGGACTTGGACTCGGACTCGTCTACGACTCTCCCTTGGTGACTCGGACTTGGACTCGGACTCGTCTACGACTCTCCCTTGGTGACTCGGACTTGGACTCGGACTCGTCTACGACTCTCCTTGGTGACTCGGACTTGGACTCGTGAATTGGTGACTTGACTACAACACTGGAGCATTCCATGGAATATAACAAAAAGTGTTTCTGAAATAATTACATGCCCCACCTTTAAATCAATATATATATTCATGTCGGCATGGTTGTAAATGTATAAATATAAAGGTGTTGTGTTCATCATGTATATATTTCATTGTTGATGTAAATGCTGCTTCTTCTCAGTTGTTGGCTGAGATTAAGAATAAACTCAAACTCACTTTGGATTCACTTTTATCAAACATATGACTTTCATCAACTTTTTTTGTCTTACAAACAATACAAATACAAATAAAATGGTTCCTTTTAAAAAAGAGAATTCACTTCATTTCATTCCGAAGGGATTCAGAGTGAGCGATGCTTGCTCTGGTCCTCTGGAACAGTAGAGGGCGGTAATGCGCCTTTAAGATGGATGCCAACCGTTAGAGGAAGAAGAGGAACTGACAGAGGAAGCCCGCAGTTCCACCCGGACACATATTGTGTGACACCGCGGCGTCCCCAGCAAAACAAACCGACCAGAGATTTAATGAATGAAGGAAATGTGAGCTAACAGGCTAACAGTTAGCATCTTCTCTACCCAGCAGCAGCAGTTGTAAAGTAACTAATTTACTCAAGTACTATACTTAGGTACACATTTGAACTACTTGTACTTTACCTGAGTATTTTAATTTGTTTCTACCGTGTACTTCTACTCCACTACAGTTCAGAGGTGAATGGTGTACTTTTCCTCCACTACATGTATTTAATACCTTTAGTTTCTTCACAGATGTGGATGAATGATGTGAAATATAATCAAGTGTTGAATCAGACTTTAGTTCCACCTGGAGTAAATCCACCAGCTACCCTGCAGTCTACAAAGTACTTCAGACTAGCTGCACCTCCACCAGCTACCCTGCAGTCTACAAAGTACTTCAGACTAGCTGCACCTCCACCAGCTACCCTGCAGTCTACAAAGTACTTCAGACTAGCTGCACCTTCATCAGCTACCCTGCAGTCTACAAAGTACTTCAGACTAGCTGCACCTTCACCAGCTACCCTGCAGTCTACAAAGTACTTCAGACTAGCTGCAGCTTCACCAGCTACCCTGCAGTCTACAAAGTACTTCAGACTAGCTGCAGCTTCACCAGCTACCCTGCAGTCTACAAAGTACTTCAGACTAGCTGCACCTTCACCAGCTACCCTGCAGTCTACAAAGTACTTCAGACTAGCTGCAGCTTCACCAGCTACCCTGCAGTCTACAAAGTACTTCAGACTAGCTGCAGCTTCACCAGCTACCCTGCAGTCTACAAAGTACTTCAGACTAGCTGCACCTTCACCAGCTACCCTGCAGTCTACAAAGTACTTCAGACTAGCTGCACCTTCACCAGCTACCCTACAGTCTACAAAGTACTTCAGACTAGCTGCACCTTCACCAGCTACCCTGCAGTCTACAAAGTACTTCAGACTAGCTGCACCTTCACCAGCTACCCTGCAGTCTACAAAGTACTTCAGACTAGCTGCACCTCCACCAGCTACCCTGCAGTCTACAAAGTACTTCAGACTAGCTGCTCCTTCACCAGCTACCCTGCAGTCTACAAAGTACTTCAGACTAGCTGCTCCTTCACCAGCTACCCTGCAGTCTACAAAGTACTTCAGACTAGCTGCACCTCCACCAGCTACCCTGCAGTCTACAAAGTACTTCAGACTAGCTGCTCCTTCACCAGCTACCCTGCAGTCTACAAAGTACTTCAGACTAGCTGCACCTTCACCAGCTTTGAGAACACTTTCATGATCAGTCATTATAAAACATATATATATATTATTCTGAAATGGACCAATCTGCACAACGACTACTTTCACTGTCTTTCACTATATTTAGATGAGAATACTTTCTACTTTCACTCTGGTACTTCTACTTTACTCAAGTACAAGATCTGAGTACTTCTACTTTTACTCAAGTACAAGATCTGAGTACTTCTACTTTTACTCAAGTACAAGATCTGAGTACTTCTACTTTACTCAAGAACAAGATCTGAGTACTTCTACTTTTACTCAAGTACAAGACCTGAGTACTTCTACTTTTACTCAAGAACAAGATCTGAGTACTTCTACTTTTACTCAAGTACAAGATCTGAGTACTTCTACTTTAACTCAAGTACAAGATCTGAGTACTTCCACTTTTACTGAAGTACAAGATCTGAGTACTTCTACCTTTACTCTAGTACCTGATCTAGTACTTCTCCTCCCTCAGGATGCAGGCAGAGTTCAGGGCTCCTCGGAGGCGCCCCAGGGTCCACGAGGCGTTCGAGGCTCCGCTCCCGGTGAACTCTGAGAGGAGTGAATATCGGGCGGAGCTCATCAACCATAACCTGCTGGTCTTGAACCCGGAGCACATCAAGAAGATCCACAACCAGGTGGGTTAATCCACTTCATCGTGTGAAACTGGTCTGAGTTAATCCACTTCATCGTGTGAAACTGGTCTGAGTTAATCCACTTCATCGTGTGAAACAGGTCTGGGTTAATCCACTTCATCGTGTGAAACTGGTCTGAGTTAATCCACCTCATCGTGTGAGTCTGAGTTAATCCACCTCATCGTGTGAAACAGGTCTGGGTTAATCCACCTCATCGTGTGAAACTGGTCTGAGTTAATCCACCTCATCGTGTGGAACTGGTCTGAGTTAATCCACCTCATCGTGTGGAGCAGGTCTGGGTTAATCCACCTCATCGTGTGGAGCAGGTCTGAGTTAATCCACCTCATCGTGTGGAGCAGGTCTGGGTTAATCCACCTCATCGTGTGGAGCAGGTCTGAGTTAATCCACCTCATCGTGTGGAGCAGGTCTGAGTTAATCCACCTCATCGTGTGGAGCAGGTCTGGGTTAATCCACCTCATCGTGTGGAGCAGGTCTGAGTTAATCCACCTCATCGTGTGGAGCAGGTCTGAGTTAATCCACCTCATCGTGTGGAACAGGTCTGAGTTAATCCACCTCATCGTGTGGAGCAGGTCTGAGTTAATCCACCTCATCGTGTGGAGCAGGTCTGAGTTAATCCACCTCATCGTGTGGAGCAGGTCTGAGTTAATCCACCTCATCGTGTGGAGCAGGTCTGAGTTAATCCACCTCATCGTGTGGAGCAGGTCTGAGTTAATCCACCTCATCGTGTGGAGCAGGTCTGAGTTAATCCACCTCATCGTGTGGAACAGGTCTGAGTTAATCCACCTCATCGTGTGGAGCAGGTCTGAGTTAATCCACCTCATCGTGTGAGTCTGAGTTAATCCACCTCATCGTGTGAAACTGGTCTGGGTTAATCCACCTCATCGTGTGGAACAGGTCTGAGTTAATCCACCTCATCGTGTGAAACTGGTCTGGGTTAATCCACCTCATCGTGTGGAGCAGGTCTGAGTTAATCCACCTCATCGTGTGGAGCAGGTCTGAGTTAATCCACCTCATCGTGTGAGTCTGAGTTAATCCACCTCATCGTGTGAAACAGGTCTGAGTTAATCCACCTCATCGTGTGAAACAGGTCTGAGTTAATCCACCTCATCGTGTGAAACAGGTCTGGGTTAATCCACCTCATCGTGTGGAGCAGGTCTGGGTTAATCCACCTCATCGTGTGGAGCAGGTCTGGGTTAATCCACCTCATGGTGTGGAGCAGGTCTGAGTTAATCCACCTCATCGTGTGAAACAGGTCTGAGTTAATCCACCTCATCGTGTGGAGCAGGTCTGAGTTAATCCACCTCATCGTGTGGAGCAGGTCTGAGTTAATCCACCTCATCGTGTGGAGCAGGTCTGAGTTAATCCTACTCATCGTGTGGAGCAGGTCTGAGTTAATCCACCTCATCGTGTGGAGCAGGTCTGAGTTAATCCACCTCATCGTGTGGAGCAGGTCTGGGTTAATCCACCTCATCGTGTGGAACAGGTCTGAGTTAATCCACCTCATCGTGTGGAGCAGGTCTGAGTTAATCCACCTCATCGTGTGGAGCAGGTCTGGGTTAATCCACCTCATCGTGTGAAACAGGTCTGAGTTAATCCACCTCATCGTGTGGAGCAGGTCTGAGTTAATCCACCTCATCGTGTGGAGCAGGTCTGAGTTAATCCACCTCATCGTGTGGAGCAGGTCTGAGTTAATCCACCTCATCGTGTGAGTCTGAGTTAATCCACCTCATCGTGTGGAGCAGGTCTGGGTTAATCCACCTCATCGTGTGGAGCAGGTCTGAGTTAATCCACCTCATCGTGTGGAGCAGGTCTGAGTTAATCCACCTCATCGTGTGAGTCTGAGTTAATCCACCTCATCGTGTGGAGCAGGTCTGGGTTAATCCACCTCATCGTGTGGAGCAGGTCTGAGTTAATCCACCTCATCGTGTGGAGCAGGTCTGGGTTAATCCACCTCATCGTGTGGAGCAGGTCTGAGTTAATCCACCTCATCGTGTGGAGCAGGTCTGGGTTAATCCACCTCATCGTGTGGAGCAGGTCTGAGTTAATCCACCTCATCGTGTGAGTCTGAGTTAATCCACCTCATCGTGTGGAGCAGGTCTGAGTTAATCCACCTCATCGTGTGGAGCAGGTCTGAGTTAATCCACCTCATCGTGTGAGTCTGAGTTAATCCACCTCATCGTGTGGAGCAGGTCTGAGTTAATCCACCTCATCGTGTGAGTCTGAGTTAATCCACCTCATCGTGTGGAGCAGGTCTGGGTTAATCCACCTCATCGTGTGGAGCAGGTCTGGGTTAATCCACCTCATCGTGTGGAGCAGGTCTGAGTTAATCCACCTCATCGTGTGGAGCAGGTCTGGGTTAATCCACCTCATCGTGTGAGTCTGAGTTAATCCACCTCATCATGTGGAGCAGGTCTGAGTTAATCCACCTCATCGTGTGGAGCAGGTCTGAGTTAATCCACCTCATCGTGTGAGTCTGAGTTAATCCACCTCATCGTGTGGAGCAGGTCTGGGTTAATCCACCTCATCGTGTGGAGCAGGTCTGAGTTAATCCACCTCATCGTGTGAGTCTGAGTTAATCCACCTCATCGTGTGGAGCAGGTCTGGGTTAATCCACCTCATCGTGTGGAGCAGGTCTGGGTTAATCCACCTCATCGTGTGGAGCAGGTCTGAGTTAATCCACCTCATCGTGTGGAGCAGGTCTGAGTTAATCCACCTCATCGTGTGGAACAGGTCTGAGTTAATCCACCTCATCGTGTGAGTCTGGGTTAATCCACCTCATCGTGTGGAGCAGGTCTGAGTTAATCCACCTCATCGTGTGAGTCTGGGTTAATCCACCTCATCGTGTGGAGCAGGTCTGGGTTAATCCACCTCATCGTGTGGAACAGGTCTGAGTTAATCCACCTCATCGTGTGGAACAGGTCTGGGTTAATCCACCTCATCGTGTGGAACAGGTCTGAGTTAATCCACCTCATCGTGTGGAGCAGGTCTGAGTTAATCCACCTCATCGTGTGGAACAGGTCTGAGTTAATCCACCTCATCGTGTGGAGCAGGTCTGAGTTAATCCACCTCATCGTGTGGAGCAGGTCTGAGTTAATCCACCTCATCGTGTGGAGCAGGTCTGAGTTAATCCTACTCATCGTGTGGAACAGGTCTGGGTTAATCCACCTCATCGTGTGGAGCAGGTCTGAGTTAATCCACCTCATCGTGTGAAACAGGTCTGAGTTAATCCACCTCATCGTGTGGAACAGGTCTGAGTTAATCCACCTCATCGTGTGGAGCAGGTCTGAGTTAATCCACCTCATCGTGTGAAACAGGTCTGAGTTAATCCACCTCATCGTGTGGAACAGGTCTGGGTTAATCCACCTCATCGTGTGGAACAGGTCTGAGTTAATCCACCTCATCGTGTGAAACAGGTCTGAGTTAATCCACCTCATCGTGTGGAACAGGTCTGAGTTAATCCACCTCATCGTGTGGAGCAGGTCTGAGTTAATCCACCTCATCGTGTGGAGCAGGTCTGAGTTAATCCACCTCATCGTGTGGAACAGGTCTGAGTTAATCCACCTCATCGTGTGGAGCAGGTCTGAGTTAATCCACCTCATCGTGTGGAGCAGGTCTGAGTTAATCCACCTCATGTTTTGTTTTCCTCAGGGTTTTTTTGGGAAAGGCGTCCTCTCCAGAGCCAGGCCAGACTACAGCATCTCCAACCAATGGGAGCGTGAGTTTACAGCATGACATCATCCTGAGTGCGGTCCAATCAGAGCTGTTCTCTGCCGTCAGCTGATCTCTGTTTCTGTTGCAGAACACGAAGGGTTTCTCCTACCTGTCGTCTCAACGTCCAGGTGAGTGATCACATCCTGTCTGTTAACACCATGACATCACATCCTGTCTGTTAACACTATGACATCACATCCTGTCTGTTAACACCATGACATCACATCCTGTCTGTTAGCACGATGACATCACATCCTGTCTGTTAACACCATGACATCACATCCTGTCTGTTAACACCATGACATCACATCCTGTCTGTTAGCACGATGACATCACATCCTGTCTGTTAGCACGATGACATCACATCCTGTCTGTTAACACCATGACATCACATCCTGTCTGTTAGCACGATGACATCACATCCTGTCTGTTAACACGATGACATCACATCCTGTCTGTTAGCACGATGACATCACATCCTGTCTGTTAACACCATGACATCACATCCTGTCTGTTAACACTATGACATCACATCCTGTCTGTTAACACCATGACATCACATCCTGTCTGTTAGCACGATGACATCACATCCTGTCTGTTAACACCATGACATCACATCCTGTCTGTTAGCACGATGACATCACATCCTGTCTGTTAACACGATGACATCACATCCTGTCTGTTAACACCATGACATCACATCCTGTCTGTTAGCACGATGACATCACATCCTGTCTGTTAGCACGATGACATCACATCCTGTCTGTTAACACCATGACATCACATCCTGTCTGTTAGCACGATGACATCACATCCTGTCTGTTAACATGATGACATCACATCCTGTCTGTTAACACCATGACATCACATCCTGTCTGTTAGCACGATGACATCACATCCTGTCTGTTAACACCATGACATCACATCCTGTCTGTTAACACCATGACATCACATCCTGTCTGTTAACACCATGACATCACATCCTGTCTGTTAGCACGATGACATCACATCCTGTCTGTTAACACCATGACATCACATCCTGTCTGTTAACACCATGACATCACATCCTGTCTGTTAACACCATGACATCACATCCTGTCTGTTAACACCATGACATCACATCCTGTCTGTTAGCACGATGACATCACATCCTGTCTGTTAACACGATGACATCACATCCTGTCTGTTAGCACGATGACATCACATCCTGTCTGTTAACACCATGACATCACATCCTGTCTGTTAACACGATGACATCACATCCTGTCTGTTAACACGCTGACATCACATCCTGTCTGTTAACACTATGACATCACATCCTGTCTGTTAACACTATGACATCACATCCTGTCTGTTAACACTATGACATCACATCCTGTCTGTTAACACTATGACATCACATCCTGTCTGTTAGCACGATGACATCACATCCTGTCTGTTAACACTATGACATCACATCCTGTCTGTTAACACGATGACATCACATCCTGTCTGTTACCACGATGACATCACATCCTGTCTGTTAACACTATGACATCACATCCTGTCTGTTAACACTATGACATCACATCCTGTCTGTTAACACGATGACATCACATCCTGTCTGTTAGCACGATGACATCACATCCTGTCTGTTAACACGATGACATCACATCCTGTCTGTTAGCACGATGACATCACATCCTGTCTGTTAACACTATGACATCACATCCTGTCTGTTAACACTATGACATCACATCCTGTCTGTTAACACTATGACATCACATCCTGTCTGTTAACACAATGACATCACATCCTGTCTGTTAACACGATGACATCACATCTTGTCTGTTAACACGATGACATCACATCCTGTCTGTTAGCACGCTGACATCACATCCTGTCTGTTAACACAATGACATCACATCCTGTCTGTTAGCACGCTGACATCACATCCTGTCTGTTAACACAATGACATCACATCCTGTCTGTTAACACAATGACATCACATCCTGTCTGTTAACACCATGACATCACATCCTGTCAATAAGTCAGTGTTAAAAGTGTTTAAGCGTCTTTGAGCATTAGGAAAAGCTCTATAAAAATCCAATGTATTATTATTATAAGTCCTTACGCCCCCCCTCCCCCCTCCCTTTGCAGGTATGATGAGCTCCTCAGGTGGGCGGGGGCTTCTCTCTCTGCTCAGGGATTGGATGAAGCAGCTGTCAGTCAGACCCTGCTGAGTGTCTCTCAGCCGGTAGAGATGGAGGATGTGAGACGAGAGCAGACACAAGAACCTGGATCTGAACCTGGATCAGATCCAGGTCCGGGTCCTGGTTTTGTGCTGGTGGTCTCTGACAGTGAGGTGAGGCTTCAGGCTCTTTTGTGCAGCAAGATTCAAAGACTCAAAGGTTTTATCGTCTGCGCAGCAGAGTAGAAATGGCAATGACATTCTTCTGACCTGAGCTCCTCCAACAATGCAGCATATATAATACAATACAAAAACACTAAATAAAAATAGTGCAAGAAGTCGATAAACATGTAAATAGAATATGTACAAGAACAGAATGTGAAATTAAATAATGTACATTAAAGGTCTCCTATCATGCTATTTTAAGGCATATATTATGGGTCTCAGATATATAAAAAACATGACTCTGAAGTGTCCTGCTCCAAACCCCAATCAGGTCCTTGTAGCCCCCCCCCTCTCTTCCAGCTGTTACTAAGGACATGACTCTGAAGTGTCCTGCTCCAAACCCCAAACAGGTCCTTGTAGCCCCCCCCCCCCTCTCCTCCAGCTGTTACTAAGGACATGACTCTGAAGTGTCCTGCTCCAAACCCCAAACAGGTCCTTGTAGCCCCCCCCTCTCTTCCAGCTGTTACTAAGGACATGACTCTGAAGTGTCCTGCTCCAAACCCCAAACAGGTCCTTGTAGCCCCCCCCCCCCTCTCCTCCAGCTGTTACTAAGGACATGACTCTGAAGTGTCCTGCTCCAAACCCCAAACAGGTCCTTGTAGCCCCCCCCCCCTCTCCTCCAGCTGTTACTAAGGACATGACTCTGAAGTGTCCTGCTCCAAACCCCAAACAGGTCCTTGTAGCCCCCCCCCCTCTCCTCCAGCTGTTACTAAGGACATGACTCTGAAGTGTCCTGCTCCAAACCCCAAACAGGTCCTTGTAGCCCCCCCCCTCTCCTCCAGCTGTTACTAAGGACATGTCTCTGAAGTGTCCTGCTCCAAACCCCAAACAGGTCCTTGTAGCCCCCCCCTCTCCTCCAGCTGTTACTAAGGACATGACTCTGAAGTGTCCTGCTCCAAACCCCAAACAGATCCTTGTAGCCCCCCCTCTCTTCCAGCTGTTCCTAAGGACATGTCTCTGAAGTGTCCTGCTCCAAACCCCAAACAGGTCCTTGTAGCCCCCCCCCCCTCTCCTCCAGCTGTTACTAAGGACATGACTCTGAAGTGTCCTGCTCCAAACCCCAATCAGGTCCTTGTAGCCCCCCCCCTCTCTCCCAGCTGTTACTAAGGACATGTCTCTGAAGTGTCCTGCTAAGGACATGTCTCTGAAGTGTCCTGCTCCAAACCCCAAACAGGTCCTTGTAGCCCCCCCCCTCTCTTCCAGCTGTTACTAAGGACATGACTCTGAAGTGTCCTGCTCCTAACCCCAAACAGGTCCTTGTAGCCCCCCCCCCTCTCTTCCAGCTGTTACTAAGGACATGACTCTGAAGTGTCCTGCTCCAAACCCCAAACAGGTCCTTGTAGCCCCCCCCCTCTCTTCCAGCTGTTACTAAGGACATGTCTCTGAAGTGTCCTGCTCCAAACCCCAAACAGGTCCTTGTAGCCCCCCCCCTCTCTTCCAGCTGTTACTAAGGACATGTCTCTGAAGTGTCCTGCTCCTAACCCCAAACAGGTCCTTGTAGCCCCCCCCCCCCTCTCTTCCAGCTGTTCCTAAGGACATGACTCTGAAGTGTCCTGCTCCTAACCCCAAACAGATCCTTGTAGCCCCCCCCCTCTCCTCCAGCTGGTCCTAAGGACATGACTCTGAAGTGTCCTGCTCCAAACAGGTCCTTGTAGCCCCCCCCTCTCTCCTCCAGCTGGTCCTAAAGAGCTGACTCTGGGTCAGCAGCTCCAGAGAGAAAGTAGATCTCATCAGGAGAAACTCAGCTAAATGCTGCTTTGACTAAACTCCACATCCTGTTCCAAACCACATCAAGGATCCTCTCTGGAACAGGATGGAGCTCAAACTCTCTCTCTCTCTCAGGTTTACCACCAGGTGACTTCCTTTTTACTTCCTGCTTCCTCTCACTCTCTCTCCAGCACAGGTTAGCTCTGAGTGCTAGCATGCTAATGTAAACACAGACCATATCACTTCCAGAACACGTCTCCTTGTTTCTGACGGCAACGTCTCTGATTGGCCCGTGGGGGTAAAGCCCGCCCACATTTAAGTAATGTTGTCATGACGCAGCCAATCTGGATCAGCTCCGTAGTTCCCCGTTTTTAGAGATGTGGGTACGGAGGAGAAGAGGGAGGGGTTTGTCTCCTGACACTTTGAGAGTCTCCTGACACACCGGGGACACCGCGGGACACACCGGGGACACCGCGGGACACACCGGGGACACACCGGGGACACATGGAGAAGACATCAAGAAGTGCATTTTACATGATAGGAGACCTTTAATGTGCAGCAACTGTGTGTTACAATGTTCAGAGAAGTGAATGCGTTGATTAATTGACAGGTGTCTCAGGGGCTCAGGGAGGTGCGGAGGTCCCCCCTCTCTCTCACAGAGTACCTGCAGCTCAGTCTGGAGGAGGTAACACTCAGTTATTCACATTTAATAAAACAAAGTAAACAATACTACACTACCTCTTCACCTGTCTGTCTTTCTGTCTGTCTACACCTGCAGGCCTTCTTCCTGGTCTACAGTCTGGGCTGCCTGTCTGTCTACCTGCACCAGGTAACTGTCTGTCTGTCTGTCTACCTGCACCAGGTAACTGTCTGTCTGTCTGTCTGTCTACCTGCACCAGGTAACTGTCTGTCTGTCTGTCTGCACCAGGTAACTGTCTGTCTTGTCTACCTGCTTGTAGCATTGTAGCAGGTAGCATTGAAGCCTGTAGCAATGTAGAACTAGAGAATGCAATTCCTGAAGAAATTGCTAGTGGGAATGCTTTATGCTGAAGCTAAACTGCTATGCTGAAATGTAATGCGGAAGAAGAAAGTGAAGAATTGAGAATGAAATGATACATGAACACTGGGGGCTTGAATGTGTGATGAGAGAAGAAAAGAAAGTGAAAAGGATTGGAAAAGCAGCAGAATATTTGAACTGCAAACTTCTGAACTAACTTGATGGCGAATGATCTGTCGCCATGGCAACGGCATTTGATGACACCCCATACTACGCTTAGATGCGTTGATGGCTGCATCGTTACCAAACCTGTGAAGTTTTGGGGCGTTTAGAGCAGTTTCACTGAAGTTATGAGAAAACTGTGTTTCATGGTGAGCATTGTGTTGCCATGGCAACGGTATTTGAAGAAATCTCATAACTGTCCCGTAGATGTCTTCACGGCTGGACTGTTAGCACACATGTGAAGTTTGAGCACTCTTTGAACATTTGCATAGGAATTATAGCGACATCATGTTTTATGGCGAGGGATGCGTTTCCATGGAAACGGCATATGGTGAGATCTCAGATTTGGCGTAGAGCTGTTGTGGCATGGACCGGTGATATACAAGTGAAGATTGGGGGGCGATTGGACCGTGTCGATTGGACTTACAGCGACATCATGTTTCATGGCGAGTGGTCTGTCGTCATGGCAACGGCATTTAATGACACCCCATACTACGCTTAGGTGCGTTGATGGCTGCATCGTTACCAAACCTGTGAAGTTCTGGGCTGTTTGGAGTATTTTCACTGAAGTTATGAGAAAGCCGTGTTTCAAGGCGAGCATTGTGTTGCCATGGCAACGACATTTGAAGAACTCTCCAAACTGTCCCGTAGATGTCTTCCCGGCTGGACTGTTGGCACCCTGCTATCTGAGGTCTGCTGCTCTGAGCGGGTCAGCTGGAGCGATGACATCATCGTGTGCCATTACACAGGTGTTTATAGTTGAGCTCACGAGGTGTGCAGAGATCACAGGTTTCCATTGTTCTGAATGAGAGATAAACCTCTTACATGTGAACGTTTTGTAGAAGAACCGTAACGGATATCTGTGAAATTTCAAAACGTGAAGCATGTCAACGAAGTTGAGTATCTGAAGTGTAATTTGTGTGTACTTTCGGGTTAATAATGTGGCCTTTTTGGCAGTTTAACTAAAGGTGTGCGGCTGCTACCGTGAGGAAATATCAGCCTGAAATTACAATGGGCTTCAATGGAGACATGTTGAACGTTTTTGTCACTTCATGCCCTCAAGAGGCATTTTGTTGAATTATTTTTTGCCTAATTATTTGTCATTTTTCAAGCTACGAGATGTTTTCCTACGTTTGTCATGATGAATTATGTCTCAGGAATGTAGGGTTTGGGAATTATGGCAGTTTTTAAAAAATATATGAAGGTAAATTTCAAGATTTCCTACCCTCTAGCCAGGGCCTGGGACAATAAGTCAGGCCGGGACTTATACACCCAGCCAGGCCACTACCAGTTTTTTGTGCTATTTTGCTGGATTTATTTGTCAATATTTACAGCGTTGCTGCCCGTAGTGATAGCCCTCTAAATCTACTACCAAAAAATAAACATATGGACATGGGTTACTATTTAAACAAATGTGCAAATCTATTTAGGAACCTATCCATGTGAACATATTTTAAGTGGGGGTGGACCTCAAATCCTATAGGGGGGTCCGGGGGCATGCTCCCCCGGTAAGATTTTTTTTTTAAATGTTGGACTTAAATGCATCAATCTGGTGCACTTAGAGGGGGAAATAAATAGAGAGACTACACCCACATGAAACAGAACTGTATACATTTAAAAAATCATAAGTACATGGCCATAACCAACAACATACCATATCCAATATGAAAAAACATTGAAACTTGTTTATTTATTTGTTTTTGGTTCATTTATAGTTGTGAGTGTGTCTGTGCTCCTGAATCAGCCTCACCTGTCTCCCTCCTCTCCACCTGCTCCTCTCCCTCCTCTCCACCTGCTCCTCTCCCTCCTCTCCACCTGCTCCTCTCCCTCTCCTCCCCCCTGCTCCTCTCCCTCCTCTCCCCCCTGCTCCTCTCCCTCTCCTCCCCCTGCTCCTCTTTGAGGCAGCAGCAAAGACTAGTTTTAGCTCTCAACAAGTTTTTAAAGTTTATCTTACATTTTTTCACCTAGTTAACGTTTTATTTTTTATTATTCATGCATATTTTACTAATCACTCCCCCCTCAAATGGAAATATGTGTTTACATGAATGGTGACCAAACCGTTTGAGACCCACTGAGAACTAAGTTAACTATCTAAACACTCAGCAGAGTCCTTTACCTCACCTGAGCTGAGGTTATCAGCCTCTCAGTCTGACAGGAGAGGACTCTCCTCCACCTTGTTGTTGAAACAGCTCCTTATATCCGTTAGCGCAGCTAGCTAGCACCAGATGCTAACAACAACAATAGCCTACACGTAACCGGTGCGCGCGCTTTCTCTTTGATTGATTGATTGATTGAAAAGTGTATTAACAGCTTGTATATTGGGTACAGTACAGCTCAAAACATACAATTGTTAAGGGGATGCAGACCAGAGAAAGACTTTCGTCTTGTTTACAGCAGGGTCCCCCATTTCCAATTCATCATATCATTTAAGACATAAGACATATTTTACATACAGATTGCTTATTTACCATTTTCATTTTAGATTTCGTTCTAATACATCCTAACCGGACATTTAAGACATACCAAGTCTAAATATATACAGTTAGTAATATAGTCTAAAATGCGAGTATATACATAGATGGGGGGGGGGGAGCTTTCCATTGGACGACAGGTTGAGATTTGTACCATTACCGGGGCCAGTTTTGCAATGCTCTCCTCCGAAGGTGCTCTTTAAGAGAGGTTTTGAAGGTAAGTATAGTTTTACTTTCCTTTACAGCTGTGGGAAGAGCGTCCCACCTTGATGTGGCATAATTGCGAAACGTGTATTCCCCCTTTTTTTGTGCCAAATCTGGGTTTCACATCCCTCTGGTGTTATGATCATGGTATTCCTTGACTTTTGGGAAGAACTTTGACATGTACCCAGGTGCCATAGAGGTGCAGTGGATCTTGTAGACCAGGCCCATTGCAAGTAGCTGATGTACCTGGGTGCCAGAGAGGTGTAGTGGATCTTGTAGACCAGGCCCATTGCAAGTAGCTGATGTACATGGGTGCCAGAGAGGTGTAGTGGATCTTGTAGACCAGGCCCATTGCAAGTAGCTGATGTACCTGGGTACCAGAGAGGTGTAGTGGATCTTGTAGACCAGGCCCATTGCAAGTAGCTGATGTACCTGGGTACCAGAGAGGTGTAGTGGATCTTGTAGACCAGGCCCATTGCAAGTAGCTGATGTACCTGGGTACCAGAGAGGTGTAGTGGATCTTGTAGACCAGGCCCATTGCAAGTAGCTGATGTACCTGGGTACCAGAGAGGTGTAGTGGATCTTGTAGACCAGGCCCATTGCAAGTAGCTGATGTACCTGGGTACCAGAGAGGTGTAGTGGATCTTGTAGACCAGGCCCATTACAAGCTGTACTCTGTCGTCTACTCTAAGCCATCCTAGGTTGTCAAAGTGGGCAGAGGTGAGGTGGGTTCTCGATGAAAGGTCAAGCAGTAGTCTGACCAGTTTATTTTGCGATGTTTGAAGTTTTATTTGTAGCGCCTTGGAGGTGCTATGGTACCATGACGTGCAAGCATAGTCATAGTACCCTTGAATGAGTGCTCCTGCCAGAGTCTTCAGGGTGTTTTTGTTTTCCAGAGAGGAGATCCGGTAGAGGAATCTAGTTCTTTGATTGACTTTTTTTATTACATTGGATGCCATTTTGTCACAGGAGAGGTTTGCCTCAAGAATAGATCCTAGGTATGTAATTTCCTTCTTACTTGTGACAATAATGTCACCCACTGCACCTGAGAAGTCGTCGGATTTGCTGAGATTATGTTTCGAACCGAAGAGAATGGACTCTGTTTTACCCAGGTGTAATGAACCAGGTGCAGATTCTGCCGAGCTTGGAGCTGAGGGTTTTCTCAACCTGCAATCTGCTCCTGTCAGAGACCAGCAGGGCTGAGTCGTCCGCGGACAGGAACAAGTTGCAGTCACATGCTGAGGACATGTCATTTGCATAAATTAGGAACAGTAACGGACCTAGTATGCTTCCTTGTGGAACACCACAGCTCACTGGGAGGGGGGGCGACAGAGTACCGTTTACCTCCACCATCTGTTCTCTCCCCTCCAGGTAGGACCGCATCCAGCTCACCGATAGTTTATCAGAACCAATTGCTTTTAGCTTGTCAATCAGAATGGGGTGATTGGCAGTGTCGAAAGCCTTTTGAAGGTCCATCATCACCATGCCGCAGTACTTGCCCTCGTCCACCTCTTGTTTGATGTGGTCGCTCAAATAAAGAAGGCATGTGTCAGTGGAGTGGGATGTTCTAAAGCCAGATTGAAATTCATAGATTAGTTTCTTTTCCGCGAGGTACCTTTCGACCTGTTCATACACTATTTTTTCCATGACTTTCGAGATGGAGGTAAGAATAGAAACAGGGCGGTAGTTGCCTGGGTCCAATTTGCTGCCCTTTTTGTGCAGGGGGGTTACTCTTGCAATGTTGAAGTCTTTGGGTACTTTTCCCTGTTGTATGGAGAGGTTAATTATGTGAGCTATGACTGGTGAGATGGCGGTTGCTGTGTCTCTGAGGAATAGGAGGGGATATTGTCGTGGCCAGTGGCCTTGTTAGGTTGGAGGGCGCTCAGTTTAATGAGTACCTCTGCTGTTGTTACCCTTGCTAGACTGAAATCATCTTTGCGTACCCCTAGGTTTTCGTAGTAGTACTGCGGCATGGTGATGCTGGACCTTCAAAAGGCTTTCGACACTGTCAATCACCCCATTCTGATTGACAAGCTAAAAGCAATTGGTTTTGATAAACTATCGGTGAGCTGGATGCAATCCTACCTGGAGGGGAGAGAACAGATGGTGAGCTGTGGTGTTCCACAAGGAAGCATACTAGGTCCGTTACTGTTCCTAATTTATATACAAGTAGTAATTTATATACAAGAGTTGTGGCTATGTTTGTGAAAATAATGTTCAAGTACTTGGCCACATCCAGTTTGTCTGTGATGAGCCTGTTATCTGTCTTTATGTTTAAGTTAGAAAATCTCGTTTTGAGTGTTTTACTGCAGCCAAGCTGGTTATGGAGTAATTTCCAAAGTTCACGGGGTTTATTTTTGTTTTCCTCAGTTTTGACATTGATGAAATTCTTTTTGGCAGTTTTGATCATGGAGCTTACGTCATTTCTTAGTCTGTTTCTTTCCATGTTTAGTTCGGTCACGTGGGCCTGGAGTTCACTGCTCGTGTTTTGGAAAGCATTGACTGACTTTTATGAAACTCAGAGCATTTTTTGTCTCTGGTTTTCATGGCGGTCAGTATGCCGGAGTGCATCCACGGCTCAGCGCGATCTTTTCTCCTGGTTGTTCTTAGGGGGCCAAATCATTGAGTATTGCAGAGAATTTGTTTTTGAAACCAAGCCATGTTTCTTCAACTTGTGTACCACTGAGCTCCTCTGACCAGTCCAGGCTCTCCAGTTCTAGGTTAAAGGCCGCTAGAGTAGTTTTTGAGGTCTCCAGATACTGTTTTGTGACAGCCGGCCCTTTGTTTTAGCTTTTTGCGGGTACATAATATCATATAATGACTTAACCCGCATGCTATAACCCCTTTACTGGAGATCCCGGACTTGTCAGAGGTCAGAATGAGATCAGTGGTAGTTTGTGTTGTTTCACATACCCGGGTGGGTTGGGTGATTAGCTGGCTGAAGCCGTGCAGATCACAAATCCTACTGAAGGACTTGAAGACGGACGTGTCTTTACGTTGCATATCCGTGTTCCAGTCTCCAACAATAATTGTCTCTACATCCCCCACGTCAGCCAAACACCCATCTAATGTATCATAAAAGTCACTCTGTTCCGGTGGTCTATAGATTGTCCCGACTATTACAGATTTAGCATTGTCAAAAAGAATTTCAACCCACACAGATTCAATATTTTCATGATGCAGGTCAGTACGGTTTTTGAAATTGGTGTCTTTGTGTATGTACATGCAGACAGACTCTCTTTTGCTCACTTGCGCCACACATACACACACACCCTCCCGAGCTTGAATGACACACAGAGACCGATCGAGGGCATTAGTGTGGTCTGTATGAAAGTGGCCATGTGGGCAGGCCACACCATGGAGACAGCCAGTCACCCTCTGTGAGGCAGAGTCAGACCCACATTTGCGCAGCGTTGCGTTCACAATACATACATACAAAAACATCCTCAGGCCAGCAGGCCACTTGGAGGCCAGGCCTCCCGGTGCTCCCGATGGCCTGGCCTGCCTCTAGCTGTGACATCACGCACTCTAGTTAATGTTAAAATCTGAAGAAAACCTCTAAAACAAGGTCTGAACAATGTCAAAAAAGTAAGAATCAGATTTAAAAGTTGTTTTACACGAATAATGTCAGAAATATGTGTAACATTTTAAAGTTGGAATGAGGTTTCTGATTTGTTGAAGTCTGAAGAATTTCTCCATTGACTTCAATGTTAAAGATGTGATGTATTATGGGATGTATCTCTGGAATAATGAAAGTTATGAATGAGAAAAGTAATAGCCATCGATTCCCGACCGAGCTGAACGTTTTGATGTTTGAACGGAGTTTCTGCGATGTTCACTGTGGGAGGAGAAGAGGGGCGGAATAAGTCGGCGGAATAATAATAAACTTTTCGTGCGTAGAATAACAGTTAGTGGGAATGCTCCACTAACTTAGAGCCTGTAGCAATGTGGCATTAAAACCTGTTGCTTGATAGCACTTTAGCATGTAGCATTACAACCTGTAGCAATGTGGCATTAAAACCTGTTGCTTGATAGCACTTTAGCATGTAGCATTACAACCTGTAGCAATGTGGCATTAAAACCTGTTGCTTGAAAGCACTTTAGCATGTAGCATTACAACCTGTAGCAATGTGGCATTCAAACCTGTTGCTTGATAGCACTTTAGCATGTAGCATTACAACATGTAGCAATGTGGCATTAAAACCTGTTGCTTGATAGCACTTTAGCATGTAGCATTACAACATGTAGCAATGTGGCATTCAAACTTGTTGCTTGATAGCACTTTAGCATGTAGCATTACAACCTGTAGCAATGTGGCATTAAAACCTGTTGCTTGAAAGCACTTTAGCATGTAGCATTACAACATGTAGCAATGTGGCATTAAAACCTGTTGCTTGATAGCACTTTAGCATGTAGCATTACAACCTGTAGCAATGTGGCATTAAAACCTGTTGCTTGATAGCACTTTAGCATGTAGCATTACAACCTGTAGCAATGTGGCATTAAAACCTGTTGCTTGAAAGCACTTTAGCATGTAGCATTACAACCTGTAGCAATGTGGCATTAAAACCTGGTGCTTGATAGCACTTTAGCATGTAGCATTACAACATGTAGCAATGTGGCATTAAAACCTGTTGCTTGAAAGCACTTTAGCATGTAGCATTACAACATGTAGCAATGTGGCATTAAAACCTGTTGCTTGATAGCACTTTAGCATGTAGCATTATAACATGTAGCAATGTGGCATTCAAACCTGTTGCTTGATAGCACTTTAGCATGTAGCATTACAACCTGTAGCAATGTGGCATTAAAACCTGTAGCTTGAAAGCACTTTAGCATGTAGCATTACAACCTGTAGCAATGTGGCATTAAAACCTGGTGCTTGATAGCACTTTAGCAGGTAGCATTACAACCTGTAGCAATGTGGCATTAAAACCTGTTGCTTGAAAGCACTTTAGCATGTAGCATTACAACCTGTAGCAATGTGGCATTAAAACCTGGTGCTTGATAGCACTTTAGCAGGTAGCATTACAACCTGTAGCAATGTGGCATTAAAACCTGGTGCTTGATAGCACTTTAGCATGTAGCATTACAACCTGTAGCAATGTGGCATTAAAACCTGTTGCTTGATAGCACTTTAGCATGTAGCATTACAACCTGTAGCAATGTGGCATTAAAACCTGGTGCTTGAAAGCACTTTAGCATGTAGCATTACAACCTGTAGCAATGTGGCATTAAAACCTGTTGCTTGATAGCACTTTAGCATGTAGCATTACAACATGTAGCAATGTGGCATTCAAACCTGTTGCTTGATAGCACTTTAGCATGTAGCATTACAACCTGTAGCAATGTGGCATTAAAACCTGTTGCTTGATAGCACTTTAGCATGTAGCATTACAACCTGTAGCAATGTGGCATTAAAACCTGGTGCTTGATAGCACTTTAGCATGTAGCATTACAACATGTAGCAATGTGGCATTCAAACCTGTTGCTTGATAGCACTTTAGCATGTAGCATTACAACATGTAGCAATGTGGCATTCAAACCTGTTGCTTGAAAGCACTTTAGCATGTAGCATTACAACCTGTAGCAATGTGGCATTAAAACCTGTTGCTTGATAGCACTTTAGCATGTAGCATTACAACCTGTGTAGCACATGTGGCATTAAAACCTGGTGCTTGATAGCACTTTAGCATGTAGCATTACAAACCTGTAGCAATGTGGCATTAAAACTGTTGCTTGATACGCACTTTTAGCACTGTAGCATTACAACTGTAGCAATGTGGCATTAAAACCTGGTGCTTGATAGCACTTTAGCATGTAGCATTACAACCTGTAGCAATGTGGCATTCAAACCTGTTGCTTGATAGCACTTTAGCAGGTAGCATTACAACCTGTAGCAATGTGGCATTAAACCTGTTGCTTGACTAGCACTTTAGATGTAGCATTACAACCTGTAGCAATGTGGCATTCAAACCTGTTGCTTGATAGCACTTAGCATGTAGCATTACAACTGTAGCAATGTGGCATTAAA
>NW_027262028.1:0-48525 GCF_902827115.2 Pseudochaenichthys georgianus | reverse complement strand
TTGGAGGAAGTGTAATGGAAGTTTAGAATAAGATTAGAAGACGTTTGGAGGAAATCAAAAGGAAGTTTAGGGGAAATTTAGAGAAAGTCAAAAGGAAGTTTAGGGGAAATTTAGAGAAAGTCAAAAGGAAGATAGGAGGAAGTTAAGAGGAAGATTAGAAGAAGTTTGGAGGACAATTAGAGGAAGTTTGGAGGAAATCAAAAGGAAGTTTAGAGAAAGTCAAAAGGAAGTTTAGAGGAAGTCAAAAGGAAGGTTAGAGAAAGTCAAAAGGAAACTTCGAAAAAGTCAAAAGGAAATTTAGAGAAAGTCAAAAAGAAGTATAGAGAAAGTCAAAAGGAAGTTTAGAGAAAGTCAAAAGGAAATTTAGAAAGTCAAAAGGAAGTTTAGAGAAAGTCAAAAGGAAGTTTTGAAGAAAATCAGAGGAAGTTTGGAGGAAGTGTAATGGAAGTTTAGAGGAAGTCAAAAAGAAGTTTAGAGAAAGTCAAAAAGAAGTATAGAGAAAGTCAAAAGGAAGTTTTGAAGAAAATCAGAGGAAGTTTGGAGGAAGTGTAATGGAAGTTTAGAAGATGTTTGGAGGAAGTTCAGAGGAAATCAAAAGGAAGTTTAGAGAAAGTCAAAAGGAAGTGTAGGGGAAGTTAAGAGGAAATTTAGAGAAATTCAAAAGGAAGTTTAGAGAAAGTCAAAAGGAAGTTTAGAGAAAGTCAAAAGGAAGATTGGAGGAAGATTAGAAGAAGTTTGGAGGACAATTAGAGGAAGTTTAGACAAAGTTTGGAGGAAATCAAAAGGAAGTTTAGAGAAAGTCAAAAGGAAGTTTAGAAAAAGTCAAAAGGAAGGTTAGAGAAAGTCAAAAGGAAATTTAGAAAAAGTCAAAAGGAAGTTTAGAGAAAGTCAAAAGGAAGTTTAGAGAAAGTCAAAAGGAAGTTTAGGGAAAGTCAAAAGGAAGTGTAGAGGAAGTTTGGAGGAAGTTTAATGGAAGTTTGGAAGAAGTTTTGAAGAAAATCAGAGTAAGTTTAGAAAAAGATTAGAGGAAGTGTTGAAGAAAATCAGAGGAAGTTTGGAGGAAGTCAAAAATGAAGTTCAGAGGAAGATTAGAAGAAGTTTGGAGAAAGTCAAAAGGAAGTTTAGAGAAAGTCAAAAGGAAATTTAGAGGAAGTTTAGAGAAAGTCAAAAAGAAGTATAGAGAAAGTCAAAAGTAAGTTTAGGGAAAGTCAAAAGGAAGTTTAGAGGAAGATTAGAAGACGTTTAATGGAAGTTTGGAAGAAAATCAGAGGAAGTTAAGGGGAAATTTGGAGGAAGTTTAGAGGAAGTCAAAAGGAAGTTTAGAGGAAGATTAGAAGAAGTTTGGATGAAAAACAGAGGAAGTTTAGAGGAAGTCAAAAGGAAGTTTAGAGAAAGTCAAAAAGAAGTATAGAAAAAGTCAAAAGGAAGTTTAGAGAAAGTCAAAAGGAAGTTTAGAGAAAGTCAAAAGGAAGTTTAGAGAAAGTCAAAAGGAAGTATAGAGGAAGTTTTGAAGAAAATCAGAGGAAGTTTGGAGGAAGTGTAATGGAAGTTTAGAGAAAGTCAAAAGGAAGTTTAGAGAAAGTCAAACTGAAGTTTTGAGGAAGATTGGAGGAAGTTTAATGGAAGTTTTGAGGAAGATTAGAAGAAGTTTGGAGGAATATTAGAAGAAGTTTGGAGGAAGTTTGGAATAAGATTAGATGACGTTTGGAGGAAGAGTAGAGTAAGTTTGGAGGAAGTTCAGAGGAAATCAAAAGGAAGTTTAGAGAAAGTCAAAAAGAAGTTTAGGGGAAGTTAAGAGGAAGTCAAAAGGAAATTTAGAGAAAGTCAAAAGGAAGTTTAGAGAAAGTCAAAAGGAAGTTTGGAGTAAGATTAGAGGAAGTTGGAATAAGATTAGAAGAAGTTTGGAGGAAATCAAAAGTAAGTTTAGAGAAAGTCAAAAGGAAGTTTAGAGGAAGTCAAAAGGAAATTTAGAAAAAGTCAAAAGGAAGTTTAGAGGAAGTCAAAAGGAAGTTAAGACGAAGTTTAGAGAAATTCAAAAGGAAGTTTGGAGGAAGTTTAATGGAAGTTTGGACGGGGTTATTGATCGATGATTGACGTGGGAATGATGTCTCTGTGTTGCTGTTTTCCCACTTTAGGGGCCGTCCTATGGGAGAGCGTCAGTAATCAATCTGCCCCCCCCACTCCTGTACCCTATGGAGGCAGGTGAGTGCTGCCCCCCTTCTTAATATAACATGAACTCCTATTCCTTTATAAATGATATTATGGTCTGAACCTGTTCCTCTGATCAGACTCAGACGACTCCAGCGGGAAGTCTTCCGACGAGGATCTGCAGCGCTCGGCTCAGGAGGAAATCACCGAGCTGTACTTCAAGTTCGAGGTCAAAGAGGTGCGTTTTCAACATTCATCCTCTGTGGTGTGTTCAGGTGCTGCTGTGTGTCTTTTTACATTCATCCTCTGTGGTGTGTTCAGGTGCTGCTGTGTATAGTGTTTACATTCATCCTCTGTGGTGTGTTCAGGTGCTGCTGTGTGTCTTTTTACATTCATCCTCTGTGGTGTGTTCAGGTGCTGCTGTGTATAGTGTTTACATTCATCCTCTGTGGTGTGTTCAGGTGCTGCTGTGTATAGTGTTTACATTCATCCTCTGTGGTGTGTTCAGGTGCTGCTGTGTATAGTGTTTACATTCATCCTCTGTGGTGTGTTCAGGTGCTGCTGTGTATAGTGTTTACATTCATCCTCTGTGGTGTGTTCAGGTGCTGCTGTGTATCTTTTTACATTCATCCTCTGTGGTGTGTTCAGGTGCTGCTGTGTATCTTTTTACATTCATCCTCTGTGGTGTGTTCAGGTGCTGCTATGTATAGTTTAACATTGTTCCTCTGTGGTGTGTTCAGGTGCTGCTATGTATAGTTTAACATTGTTCCTCTGTGGTGTGTTCAGGTGCTGCTGTGTATCTTTTTACATTCATCCTCTGTGGTGTGTTCAGGTGCTGCTGTGTATCTTTTTACATTCATCCTCTGTGGTGTGTTCAGGTGCTGCTGTGTATCTTTTTACATTCATCCTCTGTGGTGTGTTCAGGTGCTGCTGTGTATAGTATTTACATTCATCCTCTGTGGTGTGTTCAGGTGCTGCTGTGTATAGTGTTTACATTCATCCTCTGTGGTGTGTCCAGGTGCTGCTGTGTATAGTTTAACATTGTTCCTCTGTGGTGTGTTCAGGTGCTGCTGTGTATAGTATTTACATTCATCCTCTGTGGTGTGTTCAGGTGCTGCTGTGTATAGTGTTTACATTCATCCTCTGTGGTGTGTCCAGGTGCTGCTGTGTATAGTGTTTACATTCATCCTCTGTGGTGTGTTCAGGTGCTGCTGTGTATAGTGTTTACATTCATCCTCTGTGGTGTGTCCAGGTGCTGCTATGTATAGTTTAACATTGTTCCTGTGTGGTGCGTTCAGGTGCTGTTTGAGATGCTGCGGGAGCAGAGCACTGTGTTGTCCCTCAGTGTGTGTGAGCTCGGGGCAGAGGGCAGGAGGCGGAGTTTCGACCTGAGCGTCACGGCGTTCCTGCGCCGCGTCGCCCTCGACTTCTGCGACATGCCAGGTGAGAAGAGTTACCTATTGTTTACAGTGATGTTTACAGAGTTACCGTTAACCTGTTGTTTACAGGGATGTTGTTGTTTACAGTGATGCTCAGAGTTACAGAAGTAACATGTTTTAACGAGCTGTTTCCTCTCCAGGCGGCAGGGAGCCTCTCCACCTGGTCCGGTCCTCCGAGACCCAGAACTCAGACCTGCTGAAGGTGGACTTCATCAAGGTGAGCCCAGACACCTGGGGCCTGTACTACGAAGCTGGTTCAACCTAACCTGGATATGTTTGAGTTAGCCGGTTGGCCTAATCCAAAACATACGCGCTGTCGCTAAGCAGTACTGCGACGCGGGTTATCAAGTGGATCGCTCAAGCCAGCCGTGTCCTATCTAGTTAGGTGCGCGTTCACATGAAAGGGGTGGTATTTGGAGCATTCGACCAATCACAAACATGGAGCAGCGTACTGACAGCGCAGCGTCATACTTCCTGAATGAAAAGTAAATATTAGACATATGAAGAAGTTAAACTTTAAACATGACTTAAACACTTGATCAGGATCAAAGCCTCAGAGCTGCACCTGCAAGGTGAACACAGCTGGGAAGAGAACAAGCGTTTGAATGCGTCCATCAACAGGTTTATGATATCACTGCGCGTCTAAAACACGATCTGACTTCAATTACATTTGTCTCGAGTGTTTCGTCAACTTAATGTGTTGCTTAAAATAATGCTTCTGCATCCAGTCTGTGACGCTGTGAGTGTTGCACGGCCAGATACGGCTCAGCTGACTCAGATCAGGAGATATATGATTCATTATGAAGTGATATGCCGCGGACTGTACTTAATGTACTCTGATCCGGTTACTGATGTTGTGGCCGATATTTAAGTAAGCTTTCTTAACGCTAATGTTCTAATAGTCAGATTGCTCTGAAGATGGAGGTGATGTTCTATTCATGTTCACGTTCACACAGTCGGTGATTTTTGCCGGCCGTCTTTCCTGCAAAGGCAGCTTTTCTGTATTTCCTTTCTCCTGTAATATGACTTGATCGCTTTAAACTCCGCACACTGAGCTCTGATTGGTCAGCAGGCGGTGCTTTCACTGAGTTGAGCTCTTAGCCTGCAACCTAACCTGGTCCGGGGCAGGTTAGTCGCTGAGCATCAGTTACCATGGAGATCTAGCCGCTAAAAAGAGAACCAGCTTCGTAGGACCGGAAAGCCGGAGTTTTCCCTGAATTTAGCCGGCTAAGCGAAAATCCTGCTTCGTAGTATACCCCCCTGCTCAAGAAGTTCCACATGAAACATAAAAACATAAATAGAACAACAAAAGGACATCATGCAGCTCATTTACATAATTATCCACATAAACAGGTACCATAGCTTCCGATTGAGTAGCATCCAACCGAGCTTTAAGAACACGGTCCTACAAACGAACAAACAAACTAATAATGATCTCCTTTAGGCCGACCCTGCCGGACCCAGCTTCAAGTCCCTGTTCCACAGCACCGAGCAGAACCTGAAGGTAGGTGGAGAACCAGAATCCCGTAGAACTGTAGATCCATGTGGTTATGAAGGTATGTGGTGAACCAGAACCCTGTAGAACTGCAGTTCCATGTGGTTCTGAAGGTAGGTGGAGAACCAGAACCCTGTAGAACCGCAGGTCCATGTGGTTCTGAGGGTAGGTGGTGAACCAGAACCCTGTAGAACTGCAGGTCCATGTGGTTCTGAAGGTAGGTGGAGAACAGAACCCTTTAGAACTGTAGACCCTGAAGGTAGGTGGAGAACCTGAACCCTGTAGAACTGCAGTTCCATGTGGTTCTGAAGGTAGGTGGAGAACCAGAACCCTGTAGAACCGCAGGTCCATGTGGTTCTGAGGGTAGGTGGTGAACCAGAACCCTGTAGAACCGCAGGTCCATGTGGTTCTGAGGGTAGGTGGTGAACCAGAACCCTGTAGAACTGCAGGTCCATGTGGTTCTGAAGGTAGGTGGAGAACAGAACCCTTTAGAACTGTAGACCCTGAAGGTAGGTGGAGAACCTGAACCCTGTAGAACTGTAGGTCCATGTGGTTCTGAATGTAGGTGGAGAACCAGAATCCTGTAGAACTGCATGTCCGTGTGGTTCTGAAGGTAGGTGGAGAACCAGAACCCTGTAGAACCGCAGACCCTGAAGGTATGTGGTGAACCAGAACCCTGTAGAACAGCAGGTCCATGTGGTTCTGAGGGTAGGTGGTGAACCACAGTGGTTCTGAGGGTTCAGGTGGAGGTTACAGATGCAGTAACAGGTCCATGTGGTTCTACAGGGTCCATGTGGTTCTGAGGGTACATGTGGACGTGACAGATGCAGTAACAGGTCCTGGTGTTTTTCAGGTGGAGGTCTCCTCTCTGGACTTCCTGCTTCACACCAAAGCTCTGCTGTCCACCCTCAGCTTCCTGAGCAGCGCCCTGCCTCAGAGAGCCAGAGCCCCCCGTCCTGACGACCGGAGGCCGGCGGGGGGGACCCGCTCAGGTGAGGGGAAATCACTCATCAACTATCACCTTTAAAAGAACATGTTTTGGTGTTGGGGGTGCAGGACCCAGGTCTGTAGTGAAGGGCTCGAGGCTTCCTGTTCCCTCTGCTTCCTGTTCCGTAGAGCCCTGATACCAGTCTTTGTTCGGCTGGTAAAGTGCCAGTGAATATATTCACCGCTGCAGGCTGTTCAGAAGATGACAAATCACCAAGAGCTCAGGGTCTTCTCAGAGTTGACTGGCACAAGAGCCCTAATGTGAGGGATCCATCAGAACAACCTTCTGGATCCGCACCAGTCTGGTTTCAAGGCAGGTCACTCCACAGAAACTGCCCTCCTTGCTGTCTCTGAGGAACTGCACACGGCTAAAGCAGCCTCCCTCTCCTCTGTCCTCATCCTGTTGGACCTGTCTGCTGCATTCGACACGGTGAACCATCAGATCCTCCTTCGCTCTCCAAGAACTTGGAGTTTCAGGCTCTGCACTTTCCCTCCTCACCTCATACCTCAAAGACCGTACCTACAGGGTTACTTGGAGAGGGTCTGAGTCCGACCCTCGTCAATTAACTACAGGGGTCCCTCAGGGCTCTTTTCTCGGTCTCCTCCTCTTCTCCCTGTACACAAACTCGCTCGGATCAGTCATCAGCCCGCATGGTTTTTCATCCCACTGCTACGCTGACGACACCCAATGAGTCCTGCCCTTCCCCCGCTCAGAGACCCAGGTCGTCGCACGCATCTCTGCTCGTCCAGCTGACATCTCTCAGTGGATGTCCGCTCATCACCTCAAGCTCAACCTCGACAAAACTGAACTGCTTTTCCTTCCGGGAAAACATTGTCCCTCTCTCAACCTGACTATCAGCATCGGCCCCTCTGTTGTTTCCTGACTCAGACTGCAAGGACTCTGGGTGAGACCCTGGATAACAACCTGTCCTTCACTGCAAACATCGCTGCTACAACCCGCTGCTGCAGATACACGCTCTCCAGCATCAGGAGGACGCGTCCCCAGCTGACCCAGAGAGCCACGCAGGTTCTGGTCCAGGCTCTCGTCACCTCACTAGACTACTGCAGCTCCCTCCTGCTGGTCTGCCTGCATGTGCCATCCGACCTCTCTCACCCAGAATGCAGCGGCTCGTCTGGTCTTCAACCTTCCTGAATGTTCCACACCACCCGCTCCTCCGCTCCCTCCACTGGCTTCCGGTAACTGCTAGAATCCACTTCCAGACCCTGGTGCTTGCGTACCATGCTGCGAATGGATCTGGCCCTTCCTACATCCAGGACACGGTTAAACCGTGCACCCAGCACGTGCACTCCGCTCTGCATCAGCCAGACGACTCGCTGCACCCTCGCTGCGAGGGGGACCGAGTTCCATCAGCAGGAACACGTGGGTTTGCTGTCCTGGCTCCAAGATGGTGGAACGAGCTCCCATTGACATCAGGACAGCAGAAAGCTCACACACCTTCCAGACTGAAGCTCATCTCCTTCGACTCCACCTCGAGGATAGAGCTGCTAACAAAGCACTTAGATACTAACAAAGGACTGGCTTCTCGAAAGCCAGCTGAGTAGCACTTGAAATGTGTTTGCTCTATGAAGCCTGATGTACTTTATGATTCTGTTTTCTTCAAGTTTGTATTTTGTTGGTCGAACGCACTTACTGTAAGTCGCTTTGGATAAAAGCCTCAGCTAAATGTGATGTAATGGATCTAAGAAGGAGTGCAATATGGCCGACGGAGTTGTGCTGAAAGTAGAAATCATTGGGATGAGTTTGAAACACCACTGAATCTGTGGGTCTACCTGTCTGTCTACCTGTCTGTCTACCTGTCTGTCTACCTGTCTGTCTACCTGTCTGTCTACCTGTCTGTCTACCTGTCTGTCTACCTGTCTGTCTACCTGTCTGTCTACCTGTCTGTCTACCTGTCTGTCTACCTGTCTGTCTACCTGTCTGTCTACCTGTCTGTCTACCTGTCTGTCTACCTGTCTGTCTACCTGTCCGTCTGTCTGTCTGTCTGTCTACCTGTCTGTCTACCTGTCTGTCTACCTGTCTGTCTGTCTACCTGTCTGTCTACCTGTCTGTCTACCTGTCTGTCTACCTGTCTGTCTACCTGTCTGTCTACCTGTCTGTCTACCTGTCTGTCTACCTGTCTGTCTACCTGTCTGTCTACCTGTCTGTCTACCTGTCTGTCTACCTGTCTGTCTACCTGTCTGTCTACCTGTCTGTCTACCTGTCTGTCTACCTGTCCTGTCTACCTGTCTGTCTACCTGTCTGTCTACCTGTCTGTCTACCTGTCTGTCTACCTGTCTGTCTACCTGTCTGTCTACCTGTCTGTCTACCTGTCTGTCTACCTGTCTGTCTACCTGTCTGTCTACCTGTCCGTCTGTCCGTCTACCTGTCTGTCTGTCTGTCTGTCTACCTGTCTGTCTACCTGTCTGTCTGTCTGTCTGTCTATCTACCTGTCTGTCTACCTGTCCTGTCTACCTGTCTGTCTACCTGTCTGTCTACCTGTCTGTCTACCTGTCTGTCTACCTGTCTGTCTACCTGTCTGTCTACCTGCCTGTCTACCTGTCTGTCTACCTGTCTGTCTACCTGTCTGTCTACCTGTCTGTCTACCTGCCTGTCTACCTGTCTGTCTACCTGTCTGTCTACCTGTCTGTCTACCTGTCTGTCTACCTGTCTGTCTACCTGTCTTTCTACCTGTCTGTCTACCTGTCTGTCTACCTGTCTGTCTACCTGCCTGTCTACCTGTCTGTCTACCTGCCTGTCTACCTGTCTGTCTACCTGTCTGTCTACCTGTCTGTCTACCTGTCTGTCTACCTGTCTGTCTACCTGTCTGTCTACCTGTCTGTCTACCTGTCTGTCTACCTGTCTGTCTACCTGCCTGTCTACCTGTCTGTCTACCTGTCTGTCTACCTGTCTGTCTACCTGTCTGTCTACCTGTCTGTCTACCTGCCTGTCTACCTGTCTGTCTACCTGCCTGTCTACCTGTCTGTCTACCTGTCTTTCTACCTGTCTGTCTACCTGCCTGTCTACCTGCCTGTCTACCTGTCTGTCTACCTGTCTGTCTACCTGTCTGTCTACCTGTCTGTCTACCTGTCTGTCTACCTGTCTGTCTACCTGCCTGTCTACCTGTCTGTCTACCTGCCTGTCTACCTGTCTGTCTACCTGCCTGTCTACCTGTCTGTCTACCTGTCTTTCTACCTGTCTGTCTCACAGGTTTTCCTCCCTGCTCAGTGTCTGCAGGTTCTCAGGAAGACGGTGTGTTCAGCTTTACGATGTCGGCTGTGTTGGGAAGTTTCCATGTGGAGGTTTGTGACGACATGAGCAGCATCGCCGACATCAGAGTCACAGGTAACACACAAACACACACACACACACACACACACACACACACACACCTTGTCACACACCCTGTGATTGGGTGACCTGGTCATGTGACCCGCAGGTTTGGACGCCTCGGTGTCGATGCAGGCGGGGGGCCAGACGGAGGTGTTCACTCGTCTCCGGGACATCGTGGTGTCGGACCTGAAGCCTGGGATCGTCCACAGGAAGGTTAGTCCCCCCCCCCCCCCCTCACAGGAAACGTTAATGTGGCTGTGTTCCCCCCCCCTCACAGGAAACGTTAATGTGTCTGTGTTCCCCCCCCCTCACAGGAAACGTTAATGTGGCTGTGATCCCCCCCCCCTCACAGGAAACGTTAATGTGGCTGTGATCCCCCCCCCTCACAGGAAACGTTAATGTGGCTGTGTTCCCCCCCCCTCACAGGAAACGTTAATGTGGCTGTGTTCCCCCCCCCCCTCACGGGAAACGTTAATGTGGCTGTGTTCCCCCCCCCCCTCACAGGAAACGTTAATGTGGCTGTGTTCCCCCCCCCTCACGGGAAACGTTAATGTGGCTGTGTTCCCCCCCCCCCCCTCACGGGAAACGTTAATGTGGCTGTGTTCCCCCCCCCCTCACAGGAAACGTTAATGTGGCTGTGTTCCCCCCCCCCTCACGGGAAACGTTAATGTGGCTGTGATCCCCCCCCCCTCACAGGAAACGTTAATGTGGCTGTGTTCCCCCCCCCTCACAGGAAACGTTAATGTGGCTGTGTTCCCCCCCCCTCACAGGAAACGTTAATGTGGCTGTGTTCCCCCCCCCCTCACAGGAAACGTTAATGTGGCTGTGTTCCCCCCCCCTCACAGGAAACGTTAATGTGGCTGTGTTCCCCCCCCCTCACAGGAAACGTTAATGTGGCTGTGTTCCCCCCCCCCTCACGGGAAACGTTAATGTGGCTGTGATCCCCCCCCCTCACAGGAAACGTTAATGTGGCTGTGTTCCCCCCCCCCCTCACAGGAAACGTTAATGTGGCTGTGTTCCCCCCCCCTCACGGGAAACGTTAATGTGGCTGTGTTCCCCCCCCCTCACAGGAAACGTTAATGTGGCTGTGTTCCCCCCCCCCTCACAGGAAACGTTAATGTGGCTGTGTTCCCCCCCCCTCACGGGAAACGTTAATGTGGCTGTGTTCCCCCCCCCCTCACAGGAAACGTTAATGTGGCTGTGATCCCCCCCCCCTCACAGGAAACGTTAATGTGGCTGTGTTCCCCCCCCCCTCACAGGAAACGTTAATGTGGCTGTGATCCCCCCCCCCTCACAGGAAACGTTAATGTGGCTGTGTTCCCCCCCCCTCACAGGAAACGTTAATGTGGCTGTGTTCCCCCCCCCACACAGGAAACGTTAATGTGGCTGTGTTCCCCCCCCCTCACAGGAAACGTTAATGTGGCTGTGTTCCCCCCCCCCCTCACAGGAAACGTTAATGTGGCTGTGTTCCCCCCCCCTCACGGGAAACGTTAATGTGGCTGTGTTTCCCCCCCCCTCACAGGAAACGTTAATGTGGCTGTGTTCCCCCCCCCCTCACGGAAACGTTAATGTGGCTGTGTTCCCCCCCCCCCTCACGGGAAACGTTAATGTGGCTGTGTTCCCCCCCCCCTCACAGGAAACGTTAATGTGGCTGTGTTCCCCCCCCCCTCACAGGAAACGTTAATGTGGCTGTGATCCCCCCCCCTCACAGGAAACGTTAATGTGGCTGTGTTCCCCCCCCCCTCCCAGGGAAACGTTAATGTGGCTGTGTTCCCCCCCCCCTCACAGGAAACGTTAATGTGGCTGTGTTCCCCCCCCCCTCACAGGAAACGTTAATGTGGCTGTGTTCCCCCCCCCCTCACAGGAAACGTTAATGTGGCTGTGTTCCCCCCCCCCTCACAGGAAACGTTAATGTGGCTGTGTTCCCCCCCCCTCACAGGAAACGTTAATGTGGCTGTGTTCCCCCCCCCCTCACAGGAAACGTTAATGTGGCTGTGTTTCCCCCCCCCCTCACAGGAAACGTTAATGTGGCTGTGTTCCCCCCCCCTCACAGGAAACGTTAATGTGGCTGTGTTCCCCCCCCCTCACAGGAAACGTTAATGTGGCTGTGTTCCCCCCCCCCTCACAGGAAACGTTAATGTGGCTGTGTTTCCCCCCCCCTCACAGGAAACGTTAATGTGGCTGTGTTCCCCCCCCCTCACAGGAAACGTTAATGTGGCTGTGTTCCCCCCCCCCCCACAGGAAACGTTAATGTGGCTGTGTTCCCCCCCCCCTCACAGGAAACGTTAATGTGGCTGTGTTCCCCCCCCCCCACAGGAAACGTTAATGTGGCTGTGTTCCCCCCCCCTCACAGGAAACGTTAATGTGGCTGTGTTCCCCCCCCCTCACGGGAAACGTTAATGTGGCTGTGTTCCCCCCCCCTCACAGGAAACGTTAATGTGGCTGTGTTCCCCCCCCCCTCACAGGAAACGTTAATGTGGCTGTGTTCCCCCCCCCCTCACAGGAAACGTTAATGTGGCTGTGTTCCCCCCCCCTCACAGGAAACGTTAATGTGGCTGTGTTCCCCCCCCCTCACAGGAAACGTTAATGTGGCTGTGTTTCCCCCCCCCTCACAGGAAACGTTAATGTGGCTGTGTTCCCCCCCCCTCACAGGAAACGTTAATGTGGCTGTGATCCCCCCCCCTCACAGGAAACGTTAATGTGGCTGTGTTCCCCCCCCCTCACAGGAAACGTTAATGTGGCTGTGTTCCCCCCCCCCTCACAGGAAACGTTAATGTGGCTGTGTTCCCCCCCCCTCACAGGAAACGTTAATGTGGCTGTGTTCCCCCCCCCTCACAGGAAACGTTAATGTGGCTGTGTTCCCCCCCCCTCACAGGAAACGTTAATGTGGCTGTGTTCCCCCCCCCCTCACAGGAAACGTTAATGTGGCTGTGTTCCCCCCCCCCTCACAGGAAACGTTAATGTGGCTGTGTTCCCCCCCCCTCACGGGAAACGTTAATGTGGCTGTGTTCCCCCCCCCTCACAGGAAACGTTAATGTGGCTGTGTTCCCCCCCCCCTCACAGGAAACGTTAATGTGGCTGTGTTCCCCCCCCCCTCACGGGAAACGTTAATGTGGCTGTGTTCCCCCCCCCTCACAGGAAACGTTAATGTGGCTGTGTTCCCCCCCCCCTCACAGGAAACGTTAATGTGGCTGTGTTCCCCCCCCCTCACAGGAAACGTTAATGTGGCTGTGTTCCCCCCCCCTCACAGGAAACGTTAATGTGGCTGTGTTCCCCCCCCCCCTCACGGGAAACGTTAATGTGGCTGTGTTCCCCCCCCCTCACGGGAAACGTTAATGTGGCTGTGTTCCCCCCCCCTCACGGGAAACGTTAATGTGGCTGTGTTCCCCCCCCCCCTCACAGGAAAACGTTAATGTGGCTGTGTTCCCCCCCCCCTCACAGGAAACGTTAATGTGGCTGTGTTCCCCCCCCCCTCACGGGAAACGTTAATGTGGCTGTGATCCCCCCCCCCTCACAGGAAACGTTAATGTGGCTGTGTTCCCCCCCCCTCACGGGAAACGTTAATGTGGCTGTGTTCCCCCCCCCTCACAGGAAACGTTAATGTGGCTGTGTTCCCCCCCCCCCTCACAGGAAACGTTAATGTGGCTGTGTTCCCCCCCCCTCACAGGAAACGTTAATGTGGCTGTGTCCCCCCCCCCCCCTCACAGGAAACGTTAATGTGGCTGTGTTCCCCCCCCCTCACAGGAAACGTTAATGTGGCTGTGTTCCCCCCCCCCTCACAGGAAACGTTAATGTGGCTGTGTTCCCCCCCCCCTCACAGGAAACGTTAATGTGGCTGTGTTCCCCCCCCCCCTCACAGGAAACGTTAATGTGGCTGTGATCCCCCCCCCCTCACAGGAAACGTTAATGTGGCTGTGTTCCCCCCCCCCTCACGGGAAACGTTAATGTGGCTGTGTTCCCCCCCCCTCACAGGAAACGTTAATGTGGCTGTGTTCCCCCCCCCTCACAGGAAACGTTAATGTGGCTGTGTTCCCCCCCCCTCACAGGAAACGTTAATGTGGCTGTGTTCCCCCCCCCCTCACAGGAAACGTTAATGTGGCTGTGTTCCCCCCCCCCTCACAGGAAACGTTAATGTGGCTGTGATCAACTGTAAGGGATTAATAAAGTATGTCTTCTTCTTCTTATTAACCCCACCCCTGCAGGCGGTCTCCATCGTGGGGGGGCAGGAGGTGTTCAGCTTCAGGCTCTCTCTCTTCCCAGGGGCCACCGAGGGGGGGGGGTACTCCGACATGGAGAAGGTCGACGGGAAGGTGACGCTGCGACTCGGATGCATCCAGATCGTCTACCTGCACCAGTTCCTCATGGCCCTGCTGGTAGACTCCTTATATACCCTCTGCTATCATATATATACTCTGTAATATAATATACTCTCTCTGCTATCATATATATACTCTGTAATATAATATACTCTCTCTGCTATCATATATATACTCTGTAATATAATATACTCTCTCTGCTATCATATATATACTCTGTAATATAATATACTCTCTCTGCTATCATATATATACTCTGTAATATAATATACTCTCTCTGCTATCATATATATACTCTGTAATATAATATACTCTCTCTGCTATCATATATATACTCTGTAATATATATATACTCTCTCTGATATCATATATATACTCTGTAATATATATATACTCTCTCTGATATCATATATATACTCTGTAATATATATATACTAGGGGTGTAACGGTATCCGTATTCGTCCCGTACCGTCACGGTTCGGAGGTCACGGTTCGGAGGTCACGGTTCGGAGGTCACGGTTCGGAGGTCACGGTTCGGAGGTCACGGTTCGGAGGTCACGGTTCGGAGGTCACGGTTCGGCACATGCAGTCACACGACGAATACGCCTTTTTTTTACGAGCGGTAAAAAAGTAATTCAGGGCAGTATCCACTACACTACATATACTCCAGGGGGCGGTATTGCGCCTAAAAGCTGTTTGCCAGCCGCCCTTAAACAACAAACGAAGAACAAGAAGAAACAACAACACAACGAACAAAATACAAGAAGAAGAAAAGTTAGTATGGCGAGTTCAGATAACTCACAGGAGCTAGAACCCACCTGCTTCTTTTAAACCAGCTGTGGGAACATGTCGGGTTCCCTGTGGACTACAACAACGATGAGGTGTGCGAGTGGTGGATCGGACGAGGACGGTGTGTCGGCGTTGTCCTACAGCGGTGCGGTATGCTAATGCCAACACACGCCAAACATGCTACATCACATCAGAAGGCATCACCCAGATTAGCCAATCACGGAGCCCTAAAGACAGCAGCAGCTCAGCAGCTGATCCCCGCTGTGTTGAAGAAGCCAAGAGACACGAGAGCCAGAGACCAACATCAATAACGGAAGCTTTTGGCATAATGTTTTTCAACGACTTTGCTCTTAAACACTTTCTTATTATTTATGATGTCATATTTTCAAGACATCCTTTTTAGTTTTACAGCTTGATGAAACCTTTTAGTTTGACATCAGCCATTATAGATACTATGGCCATCTGAGTGTGTGGTTTGTTTGTAACTGTTTAATGCAGTTAATTATTCAAAATGTCAGAGTTCTTTATTTTTAAACTGAAACTTGCACTACTGTTCAAACATAAATAACAACAAACCTGGAATTATGCATTTGGGACTTTTTTTTGCTTTTTCCTTGTTGTACCGAACCGTGACCCCCAAACCGAGGTACGAACCGAACCGTGACTTCTGTGAACCGTTACACCCCTAATATATACCCTCTGATATCATATATATATACTCTGTAATATAATATATATATATACTCTCTCTGATATTATATATATACTCTGTAATATAATATATACACTGAACAAAAATATAAATGCAACACTTTTGTTTTTGCTCCCATTGTTCATGAGATGAACTCTAAGATCTGAAACATTTCTATAAACACAAAATAACCATTTCTCTCAAATATTGTTCACAAATCTGAAAGAATGTGTGAGAGTGAGCACTTCTCCTTTACGAGAGAATCCATCCCACCTCTCAGGTGTGGCATATCAAGATGCTGATTAGACAGCATGAGTATTGCACAGGTGTGCCTTAGGCTGGCCACAATAGAAGGCCACTCTGAAACGTGCAGTTTTGCTTTATTGGGGGGGTCTGGGGGGGTCCGAGAACCAGTCAGTATCTGGTGTGACCACCACTTGCCTCACGCAGTGCAACACATCTCCTTCGCATAGAGTTGATCAGGTTGGTGATTGTGGCCTGTGGAATGTTGGTCCACTCCTCTTCAATGGCTGCCAAGCTGCTGGATATTGGCAGGAACTGGAACACGCTGTCGTACACGCCGATCCAGAGCATCCCAAACATGCTCAATGGGTGACATGTCCGGTGAGTATGCTGGCCATGCGAGAACTGGGATGTGTTCAGCCTCCAGGAATTGTGTACAGATCCTTGCAACATGGGGCCGTGCATTATCATGCTGCAACATGAGGTGATGGTCGTGGATGAATGGCACAACAATGGGCCTCAGGATCTCGTCACGGTATCTCTGTGCATTCACAATGCCATCAATACAATGCACCTGTGTTCATCGTCCATACGCCTGCCCATACCATAACCCCGCCACCACCATGGGCCACTCCATTCACAACATCGACATCAGAAAACCGCTCACCCACACGACGCCACACACGCTGTCTGCCATCTGCCCTGAACAGTGAAAACCGGGATTCATCAGTGAAGAGAACACCTCTCCAACGTGCCAGACGCCATCGAATGTGAGCATTTGCCCACTCAAGTCGGTTACGACGACGAACCGGAGTCAGGTGGAGACCCCGATGAGGACGACAAGCATGCAGACGGTTTCTGACAGCAGAAATGCTTTGGTTATGCAAAGCGATTGTTGCAGCAGCTGTCCGAGTGGCTGGTCTCAGACCATCTTGGAGGTGAACATGCTGGATGTGGAGGTCCTGGGCTGGTGTGGTTACACATGGTCTGCGGTTGTGAGGCCGGTTGGATGTACTGCCAAATTCTCCCCCCCAGACCCCCCCAATAAATCAAAACTGCACGTTTCAGAGTGGCCTTCTATTGTGGCCAGCCTAAGGCACACCTGTGCAATAATCATGCTGTCTAATCAGCATCTTGATATGCCACACCTGTGAGGTGGGATGGATTATCTCGGCAAAGGAGAAGTGCTCACTCTCACACATTCTTTCAGATTTGAGAGAAATGGTTATTTTGTGTTTATAGAAAATGTTTTAGATCTTTGAGTTCATCTCGTGAAAAATGGGAGCAAAAACAAAAGTGTTGCGTTTATATTTTTGTTCAGTGTATATACACCCTCTGCTATCATATATATACTCTGTAATATAATATATATATACCCTCTGATATCATATATATATATACTCTGTAATATAATATATATACTCTCTCTCTGATATCATATATATACTCAGTAATATAATATATATACTCTTTCTCTGATATCATATATATACTCTGTAATATAATATATATATATATACCCTCTGATATCATATATATACTCTCTAATATAATATATATACTCTGTAATATAATATATATACTCTCTCTCTGATATCATATATATACTCTGTAATATAATATATATATACCCTCTGATATCATATATATATATACTTTGTAATATAATATATATATATACCCTCTGATATCATATATATATACTCTGTAATATAATATATATACTCTCTCTGATATCATATATATATATATATATACAGTGGGGCAAAAAAGTATTTAGTCAGCCACCAATTGTGCAAGTTCTCCCACTTAAAAAGATGAGAGGCCTGGAATGTTCCTCCTGGTACACTTCAGCTCTGAGAGACAGAACGGGGGAAGAATCCAGGAAATCACTTTGTAGGATTTTTAAAGAATTTATTTGCAAATGATGGAAAATAAGTATTTGGTCAATAACAAAAGTTCATCTCAATACTTTGTTATATACCCTTTGTTGGCAACGACAGAGGTCAAGCGTTTTCTGTAGTCTCCACGAGGTGTTCACTGGTGCTGGCACGTTGGCCCGTTCCTCCATGCAGACCTCCTCTAGAGCAGTGATGCTTTGGGGCTGTCGCTGGGCAACACAGACTTTCAACTCCCTCCAAAGATGTTCTATGGGGTTGAGATCTGGAGACTGGCTAGGCCACTCCAGGACCTTGAAATGCTTCTTACGAAGCCACTCCTTTGTTGCCCGGGCGGTGTGTTTGGGATCACTGTCATGCTGAAAGACCCAGCCACGTTTCATATTCAATGCCCTTGCTGATGGAAGGAGGTTGTCACTCAAAATCTCACGATACATGGCCCCATTCATTCTTTCCTCTACACGGATCAGTCGTCCTGGTCCCTTTGCAGAAAGCCCCAAAAAAAAAATCTTGGGAGGGAGTTGAAAGTCCGTGTTGCCCAGCGACAGCCCCAACACATCCCTGCTCTAGAGGAGATCTGCATGGAGGAACGGGCCAACGTACCAGCAACAGTGAACACCTTGTGGAGACTTACAGAAGACGTTTGACCTCTGTCATTGCCAACAAAGGGTATATAACAAAGTATTGAGATGAACTTTTGTTATTGACCAAGTACTTATCTTCCACCAAAATTTGCAAATAAATTCATTAAAAATCCTACAAAGTGATTTCCTGGATTCTTCCCCCGTTCTGTCTCTCAGAGCTGAAGTGTACCAGGAGGAACATTCCAGGCCTCTCGTCTTTTTAAGAGGGAGAACTTGCACAGTTGGTGGCTGACTAAATACTTGTTTGCCCCACTGTATATACTCTGTAATATTATATATATATATATATATATACTCTGATATCATATATATATACTCTGTGATATGATATATATATACTCTCAGCTATCATATATATACTCTGTAATATTATATATATATACTCTGATATCATATATATACTCTGTAATATTATATATATATATACTCTCTGATATCATATATATACTCTCTGATATCATATATATACTATGTAATATTATATATATATATATATACTCTCTGATCTCATATATATACTCTGTAATATTATATATATATATATATATACTCTGATATCATATACTATGTAATATTATATATATATATACTCTCTGATATCATATATATACTCTGTAATATTATATATATATATATATACTCTCTGATATCATATATATACTCTGTAATATTATATATATATATATTCTCTGATATCATATACTCTGTAATATTATATATATATATATATACTCTCTGATATCATATATATACTCTGTAATATTATATATATATATATATACTCTCTGATATCATATATATACTCTGTAATATTATATATATATACTCTCTGATATCATATATATATATATATACTCTGTAATAGTATATATACTCTCTGATATCTATTTAATGCATGTTGTATTTAAAATGTTATGCAGTGTGAGAGTCCTGAAGGGTCTCAGCTGTTTCCAGAGGTCCTGAGGGGAACCAGGTACCAGGCTTACTTTGAGTCCTAGGCCTTCTTAAAGTGGATCCATGCAGTTTAGGGTCCCTGGTCTGGTTCAGGGACCAGTTCCCTTCAGGGTCCTGTTGTGGAGGATCTGCAGTGATGCCTGACTCCATGCAGTTTAGGGTCCCTAGTCTGGTTCAGGGACCAGTTCCCTTCAGGGTCCTGTTGTGGAGGATCTGCAGTGATGCCTGACTCCATGCAGTTTAGGGTCCCTAGTCTGGTTCAGGGACCAGTTCCCTTCAGGGTCCTGTTGTGGAGGATCTGCAGTGATGCCTGACTCCATGCAGTTTAGGGTCCCTGGTCTGGTTCAGGGACCAGTTCCCTTCAGGGTCCTGTTGTGGAGGATCTGCAGTGATGCCTGACTCCATGCAGTTTAGGGTCCCTAGTCTGGTTCAGGGACCAGTTCCCTTCAGGGTCCTGTTGTGGAGGATCTGCAGTGATGCCTGACTCCATGCAGTTTAGGGTCCCTGGTCTGGTTCAGGGACCAGTTCCCTTCAGGGTCCTGTTGTGGAGGATCTGCAGTGATGCCCGACTCCATGCAGTTTAGGGTCCCTAGTCTGGTTCAGGGACCAGTTCCCTTCAGGGTCCTGTTGTGGAGGATCTGCAGTGATGCCCGACTCCATGCAGTTTAGGGTCCCTGGTCTGGTTCAGGGACCAGTTCCCTTCAGGGTCCTGTTGTGGAGGATCTGCAGTGATGCCTGACTCCATGCAGTTTAGGGTCCCTAGTCTGGTTCAGGGACCAGTTCCCTTCAGGGTCCTGTTGTGGAGGATCTGCAGTGATGCCCGACTCCATGCAGTTTAGGGTCCCTGGTCTGGTTCAGGGACCAGTTCCCTTCAGGGTCCTGTTGTGGAGGATCTGCAGTGATGCCTGACTCCATGCAGTTTAGGGTCCCTGGTCTGGTTCAGGGACCAGTTCCCTTCAGGGTCCTGTTGTGGAGGATCTGCAGTGATGCCCGACTCCATGCAGTTTAGGGTCCCTGGTCTGGTTCAGAGACCAGTTCCCTTCAGGGTCCTGTTGTGGAGGATCTGCAGTGATGCCTGACTCCATGCAGTTTAGGGTCCCTAGTCTGGTTCAGGGACCAGTTCCCTTCAGGGTCCTGTTGTGGAGGATCTGCAGTGATGCCTGACTCCATGCAGTTTAGGGTCCCTAGTCTGGTTCAGGGACCAGTTCCCTTCAGGGTCCTGTTGTGGAGGATCTGCAGTGATGCCTGACTCCATGCAGTTTAGGGTCCCTGGTCTGGTTCAGGGACCAGTTCCCTTCAGGGTCCTGTTGTGGAGGATCTGCAGTGATGCCTGACTCCATGCAGTTTAGGGTCCCTAGTCTGGTTCAGGGACCAGTTCCCTTCAGGGTCCTGTTGTGGAGGATCTGCAGTGATGCCTGACTCCATGCAGTTTAGGGTCCCTGGTCTGGTTCAGGGACCAGTTCCCTTCAGGGTCCTGTTGTGGAGGATCTGCAGTGATGCCCGACTCCATGCAGTTTAGGGTCCCTAGTCTGGTTCAGGGACCAGTTCCCTTCAGGGTCCTGTTGTGGAGGATCTGCAGTGATGCCCGACTCCATGCAGTTTAGGGTCCCTGGTCTGGTTCAGGGACCAGTTCCCTTCAGGGTCCTGTTGTGGAGGATCTGCAGTGATGCCTGACTCCATGCAGTTTAGGGTCCCTAGTCTGGTTCAGGGACCAGTTCCCTTCAGGGTCCTGTTGTGGAGGATCTGCAGTGATGCCCGACTCCATGCAGTTTAGGGTCCCTGGTCTGGTTCAGGGACCAGTTCCCTTCAGGGTCCTGTTGTGGAGGATCTGCAGTGATGCCTGACTCCATGCAGTTTAGGGTCCCTGGTCTGGTTCAGGGACCAGTTCCCTTCAGGGTCCTGTTGTGGAGGATCTGCAGTGATGCCCGACTCCATGCAGTTTAGGGTCCCTGGTCTGGTTCAGAGACCAGTTCCCTTCAGGGTCCTGTTGTGGAGGATCTGCAGTGATGCCTGACTCCATGCAGTTTAGGGTCCCTGGTCTGGTTCAGAGACCAGTTCCCTTCAGGGTCCTGTTGTGGAGGATCTGCAGTGATGCCTGACTCACTTCTAGAGGTCCTTTGTGATCAAGACTCTCCAGTCTCAACCTCTTTTCGTCTATTAGCAGCTGCTGTGCTGGCAGGCGTCCACAGATAACGTGAACAGCTACTTTAAATCTTTAAAGTGCACGTTGATCTGTGATGTTTTCTGTTTCCTATTGCATGTTTCTCTTCTTGTGTCTCATGTTTCTCGTCTTGTTATTGTGTTTTTGTTCTTTCAGACTTCTTTTAGCTTTCAGTCTACGTCTGCTGACGAGGTACAGATCCAGCATTCAGCCCTGACCTCCATCCTGCTTCAGCTTCACCACCTTCAGTCCACCTTAAACACCTTCTGTCCACTTTAAATAACCACTTTCAGTCCACGTTAAACACCTTCAGTCCACCTTAACTAACCAATTTCGGTCCGCCTTGAACACCACCTCCAGTCCACCTTAAACACCACATTCAGTCCACCTTAAACAGCTTCAGTCCACCTTAAATAACCACTTTCAGTCCGCCTTAAACACAACCTTCAGTCCACCTTAAACACCTACAGTCCACCTTAAATAACCACTTTCAGTCCACCTTAAACACCTTCAGTCCACCTTAAACACCACCTTCAGTCCACCTTAAATAACCACTTTCAGTCCACCTTAAACACCTTCAGTCCACCTTAAACACCACCTTCAGTCCACCTTAAATAACCACTTTCAGTCCACCTTAAACACCTTCAGTCCACCTTAAACACCACCTTCAGTCCACCTTAAATAACCACTTTCAGTCCACCTTAATTTGGCGTTAACTCTGCCCGTGTGGTGCTGTCAGAAGGATAAATCAAGCGCTCCCATGGACCGTTTCCCACATCACCTACACCATCACTGCTATGCTGCTCCATCATTATCCCCCTCCCCACGCCCTTCCCGCGGTCACATGACCTCTGCCTGTGTGACATCACTTCCTGTGTGACATCACTTCCCCCCTGAGATATGTTCTCTACTCTCTCACCCTTGTTTGTTTCATAAACTAAAACAAGAATAATGTGTAACCATTTTTAACAGCAAGCCATCTCTGATATGTGATGCTCTGGAATATCACCTTTGAGATATTATAGATAGTTTAATTTAAAAAATAAAAACGGTGATGTTCTGGAGCATCTCAGTTTTGATTGATAAGTGTGTTCTGGTTTGTACGTAAAGCCTTGTTCTTGATGGCTATCTGAAACGGAGACGGTGCTGTAAACTCCGATGCGGGCCTGAACGTGTTTATTTACTCCTGATTGATTTGAATGTGTTCCAGACGTTCGTGGATCACTTCCAGACGGCTAAGGCGGCTCTGAGCGCCGCCACGGCTCAGGCGGCGGCTCAGGCGGCACTCAGCGTGAAGGACTTTGCCCAGAAGAGTTTCCGTCTGTCCATGGACATCAAGCTGAAGGCGCCGCTCATCATCGTGCCCCAGAACTCCAGCTCCCAGCATGCACTGGTGATGGACCTGGGTCTGATCACGGTGGGGAACAGCTTCTCGCTAATGCCCGCCGACGGCTGCCCGCTGCCCGCCGTGCTGGAGAAGATGGAGGTCCAGCTGACGCAGCTCAAACTGTCCCGGTGGGTCTAGCATGACTCAGCTAGCATGACTCAGCTAGCATGACTCAGCTAGCAGAGATAAACACGTCTAGCATGACTCAGCTAGCAGAGATAAACACGTCTAGCATGACTCAGCTAGCAGAGATAAACACGTCTAGCATGACTCAGCTAGCATGACTCAGCTAGTAGAGATAAACACGTCTAGCATGACTCAGCTAGCAGAGATAAACACGTCTAGCATGACTCAGCTAGCATGACTCAGCTAGCAGAGATAAACACGACTCAGCTAGCATGACTCAGCTAGTAGAGATAAACACGTCTAGCATAACTCAGCTAGCATGACTCAGCTAGCAGAGATAAACACGTCTAGCATGACTCAGCTAGCATGACTCAGCTAGCAGAGATAAACACGTCTAACATGACTCAGCTAGCATGACTCAGCTAGTAGAGATAAACACGTCTAGCATGACTCAGCTAGCAGAGATAAACACGTCTAGCATGACTCAGCTAGCATGACTCAGCTAGCAGAGATAAACACGTCTAACATGACTCAGCTAGCATGACTCAGCTAGTAGAGATAAACACGTCTAGCATGACTCAGCTAGCATGACTCAGCTAGCAGAGATAAACACGTCTAGCATGACTCAGCTAGCATGACTCGGCTAGCATGACTCAGCTAGCAGCTCAAACTGTTATATATCAGACCAACAGGGTTCAAATTACTCTCACTAACTAAATCTAACATAATTATTATAACTAACTTTATTTTCTTATTTCAGGACGACGCTGCAGCCAGGCTCCTCCCACATTGAGATCCTGCAGCCAATCAACGTTGAGTTGCTCGTCACCAGAAACATGGCCGCCTCCTGGTTCACTAAGATCCCGGGGGTCCAAGTGCAGGGAATCCTGCGTTCCCTGAAGGTAACTCAGTGTGTATACTGTGACTCCACTGTTTCTGAGTGCAGGGAATCCTGCGTTCCCTGAAGGTAACTCAGTGTGTATACTGTGACTCCACTGTTTCTGAGTGCAGGGAATCCTGCGTTCCCTGAAGGTAACTCAGTGTGTATACTGTGACTCCACTGTTTCTGAGTGCAGGGAATCCTACGGTCCCTGAAGGTAACTCAGTGTGTATACTGTGACTCCACTGTTTCTGAGTGCAGGGAATCCTGCGTTCCCTGAAGGCACCTCAGTGTGTATACTGTGACTCCACTGTTTCTGAGTGCAGGGAATCCTACGTTCCCTGAAGGCACCTCAGTGTGTATACTGTGACTCCACTGTTTCTGAGTGCAGGGAATCCTACGTTCCCTGAAGGCACCTCAGTGTGTATACTGTGACTCCACTGTTTCTGAGTGCAGGGAATCCTACGGTCCCTGAAGGCACCTCAGTGTGTATACTGTGACTCCACTGTTTCTGAGTGCAGGGAATCCTACGTTCCCTGAAGGTACCTCAGTGTGTATACTGTGACTCCACTGTTTGAGTGCAGGGAATCCTACGTTCCCTGAAGGTACCTCAGTGTGTATACTGTGACTCCACTGTTTGAGTGCAGGGAATCCTACGGTCCCTGAAGGTACCTCAGTGTGTATACTGTGACTCCACTGTTTGAGTGCAGGGAATCCTATGGTCCCTGAAGGTAGCTAAGCATATTAATCATGACCCAGCTGTTTCTGTGTCCTACAGTCACTAAACGTACATCTTTAAATGTTTGAACTCAGCTGTTTCTCAGAGTCAGGAAAGTCTTGCGGTCCCTGAAGGCACCTCAGTGTTTAAACCATGAACCGTTTTCAGTGTCAGTGCTGATGTAGATTAAACTCTGGTTCCTCAGATGAGCCTGGGTGAGGAAGACCTCGGGGTGCTGATGAAGATCCTGGTGGAGAACATCGGGGAAGGAAGTGAAACACACAGCGTTGACGCCAAAACACAGGTGGCTCAAGGTAACCAAGTGCATGATGGGATATGTCGTATATAAAGCCTCCCGTTGAATCAGCTTCACTAATGCACCTCAGAATAAGAGTTTTAACCCCAAGTGTCGCTCCTCAGAGAGGGCGGGGCATCCTGAGCAGCAGGTGGAGCTGTCGTCCAATCAGACGGGGTCTGACAGCGCCTCACATGCCACCATTGGCGATCAGACGGAGAACACCGTCAACGTCTTGCTGAACTTCGAAATCAAAGAGGTAGGTTTCTGCTGACTCGTTAACATCACACTGGTCTCCTGAGACTCAGCAGTTCTGGCTCCTCTGGTCCTGGTTCAGGTTCTGCTGACTCGTTAACATCACACTGGTCTCCCTGAGACTCAGCAGTTCTGGCTCCTCTGGTCCTGGTTCAGGTTCTGCTGACTCGTTAACATCACACTGGTCTCCTGAGACTCAGCAGTTCTGGCTCCTCTGGTCCTGGTTCAGGTTCTGCTGACTCGTTAACATCACACTGGTCTCCTGAGACTCAGCAGTTCTGGCTCCTCTGGTCCTGGTTCAGGTTCTGCTGACTCGTTAACATCACACTGGTCTCCTGAGACTCAGCAGTTCTGGCTCCTCTGGTCCTGGTTCAGGTTCTGCTGACTCGTTAACATCACACTGGTCTCCCTGAGACTCAGCAGTTCTGGCTCCTCTGGTCCTGGTTCAGGTTCTGCTGACTCGTTAACATCACACTGGTCTCCCTGAGACTCAGCAGTTCTGGCTCCTCTGGTCCTGGTTCAGGTTCTGCTGACTCGTTAACATCACACTGGTCTCCCTGAGACTCAGCAGTTCTGGCTCCTCTGGTCCTGGTTCAGGTTCTGCTGACTCGTTAACATCACACTGGTCTCCCTGAGACTCAGCAGTTCTGGCTCCTCTGGTCCTGGTTCAGGTTCTGCTGACTCGTTAACATCACACTGGTCTCCCTGAGACTCAGCAGTTCTGGCTCCTCTGGTCCTGGTTCAGGTTCTGCTGACGCTGACGAAGCAGGAAGTGGCCTTCCTGGTGCTCCAGGCGGCGCAGCTGGGCATCAACACCAAAGTGAGGAGGTTTGACACGGTGGCAACAACCTTCATCAACCGGATCGCCCTGAGCTGCCCGGAGTTCAGAGGTCAGACACACACACACACACACACACACACATCAAACTAAAGAACAGATCAGATTTCATGCAATCACAATTCAAGATGAGATAAGAAGTACTTCATTGGTCCCGAGTTGGGAAGTGTTTGCGTTGCAGCATCAACAGACTGTAAAGACTAGAAATAAACAATCCAAAATGTAAACTTGTCAATAGAAATAAAATAGCATTTAAAAAGTAGAAAATATACTTGTTGAATTACAATATGGAGTGAAAACAGCAATGATCATGACTCGGAGAGCATCAGCAGTTTGACGGGTTTGGTTCTGGTTTCAGACTCGAGCGGCGCCGCGCTGTGTCTCGTCAGCTCCTCGGGGTCCGGATCGGAGCTGCTCAAAGTGCAGTACTTCAAGGTACACTGTAATCTGATTGCCTGCTGACTGGCTGTAATCTGATTACCTGCTGACTGACTGTAATCTGATTACCTGCTGACTCCCTGTAATCTGATTGCCTGCTGACTGACTGTAATCTGATTACCTGCTGACTCCCTGTAATCTGATTACCTGCTGACTCCCTGTAATCTGATTACCTGCTGACTGACTGTAATCTGATTACCTGCTGACTCCCTGTAATCTGATTACCTGCTGACTCCCTGTAATCTGATTACCTGCTGACTGACTGTAATCTGATTACCTGCTGACTGACTGTAATCTGATTACCTGCTGACTGACTGTAATCTGATTACCTGCTGAGTCCCTGTAATCTGATAACCTGCTGACTGACTGTAATCTGATTACCTGCTGACTGACTGTAATCTGATTACCTGCTGACTGATTGTAATCTGATAACCTGCTGACTGATTGTAATCTGATTACCTGCTGACTGACTGTAATCTGATTACCTGCTGACTGATTGTAATCTGATTACCTGCTGACTGATTGTAATCTGATTACCTGCTGACTGACTGTAATCTGATTACCTGCTGACTGACTGTAATCTGATTACCTGCTGACTCCCTGTAATCTGATTACCTGCTGACTGACTGTAATCTGATTACCTGCTGACTGACTGTAATCTGATTACCTGCTGACTGACTGTAATCTGATTACCTGCTGACTCCCTGTAATCTGATTGCCTGCTGACTGACTGTAATCTGATTACCTGCTGACTCCCTGTAATCTGATTACCTGCTGACTCCCTGTAATCTGATTACCTGCTGACTGACTGTAATCTGATTACCTGCTGACTCCCTGTAATCTGATTACCTGCTGACTCCCTGTAATCTGATTACCTGCTGACTGACTGTAATCTGATTACCTGCTGACTGACTGTAATCTGATTACCTGCTGACTGACTGTAATCTGATTACCTGCTGAGTCCCTGTAATCTGATAACCTGCTGACTGACTGTAATCTGATTACCTGCTGACTGACTGTAATCTGATTACCTGCTGACTGATTGTAATCTGATAACCTGCTGACTGATTGTAATCTGATTACCTGCTGACTGACTGTAATCTGATTACCTGCTGACTGATTGTAATCTGATTACCTGCTGACTGATTGTAATCTGATTACCTGCTGACTGACTGTAATCTGATTACCTGCTGACTGACTGTAATCTGATTACCTGCTGACTCCCTGTAATCTGATTACCTGCTGACTGACTGTAATCTGATTACCTGCTGACTGACTGTAATCTGATTACCTGCTGACTGATTGTAATCTGATTACCTGCTGACTGACTGTAATCTGATTACCTGCTGACTGACTGTAATCTGATTACCTGCTGACTGACTGTAATCTGATTACCTGCTGACTCCCTGTAATCTGATTACCTGCTGACTGACTGTAATCTGATTACCTGCTGACTGACTGTAATCTGATTACCTGCTGACTGATTGTAATCTGATTACCTGCTGACTGACTGTAATCTGATTACCTGCTGACTCCCTGTAATCTGATTACCTGCTGACTGACTGTAATCTGATTACCTGCTGACTCCCTGTAATCTGATTACCTGCTGACTCCCTGTAATCTGATTACCTGCTGACTCCCTGTAATCTGATTACCTGCTGACTGACTGTAATGTGATTACCTGCTGACTGACTGTAATCTGATTACCTGCTGACTGACTGTAATCTGATTACCTGCTGACTCCCTGTAATCTGATTACCTGCTGACTGACTGTAATCTGATTACCTGCTGACTGACTGTAATCTGATTACCTGCTGACTGACTGTAATCTGATTACCTGCTGAGTCCCTGTAATCTGATTACCTGCTGACTGATTGTAATCTGATTACCTGCTGACTGACTGTAATCTGATTACCTGCTGACTCCCTGTAATCTGATTACCTGTTGAGTCCCTGTAATCTGATTACCTGCTGAGTCCCTGTAATCTGATTACCTGCTGACTGACTGTAATCTGATTACCTGCTGACTCCCTGTAATCTGATTACCTGCTGACTCCCTGTAATCTGATTACCTGCTGACTGACTGTAATGTGATTACCTGCTGACTGACTGTAATCTGATTACCTGCTGACTGACTGTAATCTGATTACCTGCTGACTGACTGTAATCTGATTACCTGCTGAGTCCCTGTAATCTGATTACCTGCTGACTGACTGTAATCTGATTACCTGCTGACTGACTGTAATCTGATTACCTGCTGCCTCACTGTAATCTGATTACCTGCTGACTGACTGTAATCTGATTACCTGCTGCCTCACTGTAATCTGATTACCTGCTGATTGACTGTAATCTGATTACCTGCTGACTGATTGTAATCTGATTACCTGCTGACTGACTGTAATCTGATTACCTGCTGACTCCCTGTAATCTGATTACCTGCTGACTCCCTGTAATCTGATTACCTGCTGCCTCACTGTAATCTGATTACCTGCTGACTGACTGTAATCTGATTACCTGCTGACTGATTGTAATCTGATTACCTGCTGACTGACTGTAATCTGATTACCTGCTGACTGATTGTAATCTGATTACCTGCTGAGTCCCTGTAATCTGATTACCTGCTGAGTCCCTGTAATCTGATTACCTGCTGAGTCCCTGTAATCTGATTACCTGCTGACTCCCTGTAATCTGATTACCTGCTGAGTCCCTGTAATCTGATTACCGGCTGACTGACTGTAATCTGATTACCTGCTGACTCCCTGTAATCTGATTACCTGCTGACTCATACTAAGAGATCTACTTCTTGTTTCTTCCTCAGGCGGACCGCTCCGGACCGAACTTCTCCAGCGTTTACAAAAACACGGAGCAGATGATCAACGTGAGTCCAAACGAGATCCCGTCCTGATCCCAAAAGAAGCCTCCGGAAATCACTGAAGAAACAGGAAGTCTTTAGTTGGGTAACAGGAAGTCTTTAGTTGTGTTACAGGAAGTCTTTAGTTGTGTTACAGGAAGTCTTTAGTTGGGTAACAGGAAGTCTTTAGTTGGGTAACAGGAAGTCTTTAGTTGTGTTACAGGAAGTCTTTAGTTGTGTTACAGGAAGTCTTTAGTTGTGATACAGGAAGTCTTTAGTTGGGTTACAGGAAGTCTTTAGTTGGGTTACAGGAAGTCTTTAGTTGTGTAACAGGAAGTCTTTAGTTGTGTTACAGGAAGTCTTTAGTTGTGTTACAGGAAGTCTTTAGTTGTGATACAGGAAGTCTTTAGTTGTGATACAGGAAGTCTTTAGTTGTGATACAGGAAGTCTTTAGTTGTGATACAGGAAGTCTTTAGTTGTGTTACAGGAAGTCTTTAGTTGTGTAACAGGAAGTCTTTAGTTGTGTAACAGGAAGTCTTTAGTTGGGTAACAGGAAGTCTTTAGTTGTGTTACAGGAAGTCTTTAGTTGTGTTACAGGAAGTCTTTAGTTGTGATACAGGAAGTCTTTAGTTGTGATACAGGAAGTCTTTAGTTGGGTAACAGGAAGTCTTTAGTTGTGATACAGGAAGTCTTTAGTTGTGTTACAGGAAGTCTTTAGTTGTGTTACAGGAAGTCTTTAGTTGTGTTACAGGAAGTCTTTAGTTGTGATACAGGAAGTCTTTAGTTGTGATACAGGAAGTCTTTAGTTGGGTAACAGGAAGTCTTTAGTTGTGATACAGGAAGTCTTTAGTTGTGTTACAGGAAGTCTTTAGTTGTGTTACAGGAAGTCTTTAGTTGTGTTACAGGAAGTCTTTAGTTGTGTTACAGGAAGTCTTTAGTTGTGATACAGGAAGTCTTTAGTTGTGATACAGGAAGTCTTTAGTTGTGTAACAGGAAGTCTTTAGTTGTGTTACAGGAAGTCTTTAGTTGTGATACAGGAAGTCTTTAGTTGTGTTACAGGAAGTCTTTAGTTGGGTAACAGGAAGTCTTTAGTTGTGTTACAGGAAGTCTTTAGTTGTGTAACAGGAAGTCTTTAGTTGTGATACAGGAAGTCTTTAGTTGTGTAACAGGAAGTCTTTAGTTGTGTTACAGGAAGTCTTTAGTTGGGTAACAGGAAGTCTTTAGTTGTGATACAGGAAGTCTTTAGTTGTGTAACAGGAAGTCTTTAGTTGTGATACAGGAAGTCTTTAGTTGGGTAACAGGAAGTCTTTAGTTGTGTTACAGGAAGTCTTTAGTTGGGTTACAGGAAGTCTTTAGTTGTGTTACAGGAAGTCTTTAGTTGGGTAACAGGAAGTCTTTAGTTGTGATACAGGAAGTCTTTAGTTGTGTTACAGGAAGTCTTTAGTTGTGATACAGGAAGTCTTTAGTTGTGTTACAGGAAGTCTTTAGTTGTGTTACAGGAAGTCTTTAGTTGGGTTACAGGAAGTCTTTAGTTGTGTTACAGGAAGTCTTTAGTTGTGTTACAGGAAGTCTTTAGTTGTGTTACAGGAAGTCTTTAGTTGTGATACAGGAAGTCTTTAGTTGTGTTACAGGAAGTCTTTAGTTGTGTTACAGGAAGTCTTTAGTTGTGTTACAGGAAGTCTTTAGTTGTGATACAGGAAGTCTTTAGTTGTGTTACAGGAAGTCTTTAGTTGTGTTACAGGAAGTCTTTAGTTGTGTTACAGGAAGTCTTTAGTTGTGTAACAGGAAGTCTTTAGTTGTGATACAGGAAGTCTTTAGTTGGGTTACAGGAAGTCTTTAGTTGTGTTACAGGAAGTCTTTAGTTGTGTTACAGGAAGTCTTTAGTTGTGTTACAGGAAGTCTTTAGTTGTGTTACAGGAAGTCTTTAGTTGTGTTACAGGAAGTCTTTAGTTGTGATACAGGAAGTCTTTAGTTGTGATACAGGAAGTCTTTAGTTGTGTTACAGGAAGTCTTTAGTTGTGTTACAGGAAGTCTTTAGTTGTGTTACAGGAAGTCTTTAGTTGTGATACAGGAAGTCTTTAGTTGTGATACAGGAAGTCTTTAGTTGTGTTACAGGAAGTCTTTAGTTGTGTTACAGGAAGTCTTTAGTTGTGTTACAGGAAGTCTTTAGTTGTGTTACAGGAAGTCTTTAGTTGTGTAACAGGAAGTCTTTAGTTGTGTTACAGGAAGTCTTTAGTTGTGTTACAGGAAGTCTTTAGTTGTGTTACAGGAAGTCTTTAGTTGTGATACAGGAAGTCTTTAGTTGTGTAACAGGAAGTCTTTAGTTGTGTTACAGGAAGTCTTTAGTTGTGTTACAGGAAGTCTTTAGTTGTGTTACAGGAAGTCTTTAGTTGTGATACAGGAAGTCTTTAGTTGTGTTACAGGAAGTCTTTAGTTGTGTAACAGGAAGTCTTTAGTTGTGTTACAGGAAGTCTTTAGTTGTGTTACAGGAAGTCTTCTTGTCAGATTCGTGTCTCCAGGTGGTCTTCAGCTGTTCTGTTAGTGATGAGTCAGCTTCGTGTCTCCAGGTGGTCTTCAGCTGTTCTGTTAGTGATGAGTCAGCTTCTTGTCTCCAGGTGGTCTTCAGCTGTTCTGTTAGTGATGAGTCAGCTTCTTGTCTCCAGGTGGTCTTCAGCTGTTCTGTTAGTGATGAGTCAGCTTCTTGTCTCCAGGTGGTCTTCAGCTGTTCTGTTAGTGATGAGTCAGCTTCTTGTCTCCAGGTGGTCTTCAGCTGTTCTGTTAGTGATGAGTCAGCTTCTTGTCTCCAGGTGGTCTTCAGCTGTTCGGTAACAGATTATTGTCTCCAGGTGGTCTTCAGCTGTTCTGTTAGTGATGAGTCTGACTCTTGTCTCCAGGTGGTCTTCAGCTGTTCTGTAACAGATGATTGTCTCCAGGTGGTCTTCAGCTGTTCTGTAACAGATTATTGTCTCCAGGTGGTCTTCAGTTCTCTGGACCTGATGCTCCACTCCGAGGCTCTGCTGTCAGCCATTGACTTCCTTTCAGCGACGCTGTCCTCCGGCAGGAAGTCGTCTCCGGAGAGAGACATCAGGATGAAGACGGACGACAAGACGCCGTCCGCCAAGTCCAGTCAGTACATGTCAAAACATCTCTATAATAATAATAGATTTTATTTAAAGATCTCCTATCATGCAGAATGCACTTTCTGATGTCTCCCCCACATCACCGTGTGTCCCCGGTGTGTCAGAGACTCACTAAGTGATGTCTCCTCTACATCACCGTGTGTCCCGGTGTGTCCCCGGTGTGTCAGAGACTCACTAAGTGATGTCTCCTCTACATCACCGTGTGTCCCGGTGTGTCCCCGGTGTGTCAGAGACTCACTAAGTGATGTCTCCTCTACATCACCGTGTGTCACCGTGTGTCCCCGGTGTGTCAGAGACTCACTAAGTGATGTCTCCTCTACATCACCGTGTGCCCCCGTGTGTCCCCGGTGTGTCAGAGACTCACTAAGTGATTTCTCCTCTACATCACCGTGTGTCCCCGGTGTGTCAGAGACTCACTAAGTGATGTCTCCTCTACATCACCGTGTGTCCCCGGTGTGTCCCCGGTGTGTCAGAGACTCACTAAGTGATGTCTTCTACATCACCGTGTGTCCCGGTGTGTCAGAGACTCACTAAGTGATGTCTTCTACATCACCGTGTGTCCCCGTGTGTCCCCGGTGTGTCAGAGACTCACTAAGTGATGTCTTCTACGTCACCGTGTGTCCCCCGTGTGTCCCCGGTGTGTCAGAGACTCACTAAGTGATGTCTTATCACATCAACCCTCTCTCTTCTCCTCCGTACCCTCATCTCTAAAAACGGGGACCAACGGAGCTGATCCTGATTTGCTGCGTCATGACGACATTACTAAAATGTGGGCGGGCTTTACCCCCACGGGCCAATCAGAAACGTTGCTGTCAGAAACAATGAGACGTGTTCTGGAAGTAACATGGCCTGTGTTCGCATTAGCATGCTAGCACTCAGAGCTAACCTGCGCTGGAGAGAGACAGTATAACAGGAGACATGAGGGCGCATTAGCATGCTAGCACTCAGAGCTAACCTGCGCTGGAGAGACACAGTATAACAGGAGACATGAGGGCGCATTAGCATGCTAGCACTCAGAGCTAACCTGCGCTGGAGAGAGACAGTATAACAGGAGACATGAGGGCGCATTAGCATGCTAGCACTCAGAGCTAACCTGCGCTGGAGAGAGAATAGTATAACAGGAGACATAAGGGCGCATTAGCATGCTAGCACTCAGAGCTAACCTGCGCTGGAGAGAGAGTAGTATAACAGGAGACATGAGGGCGCATTAGCATGCTAGCACTCAGAGCTAACCTGCGCTGGAGAGAGACATAGTATAACAGGAGACATGAGGGCGCATTAGCATGCTAGCACTCAGAGCTAACCTGCGCTGGAGAGAGACATAGTATAACAGGAGACATGAGGGCGCATTAGCATGCTAGCACTCAGAGCTAACCTGCGCTGGAGAGAGAATAGTATAACAGGAGACATGAGGGCGCATTAGCATGCTAGCACTCAGAGCTAACCTGCGCTGGAGAGAGACATAGTATAACAGGAGACATGAGGGCGCATTAGCATGCTAGCACTCAGAGCTAACCTGCGCTGGAGAGAGAATAGTATAACAGGAGACATGAGGGCGCATTAGCATGCTAGCACTCAGAGCTAACCTGCGCTGGAGAGAGACATAGTATAACAGGAGACATGAGGGCGCATTAGCATGCTAGCACTCAGAGCTAACCTGCGCTGGAGAGAGAATAGTATAACAGGAGACATGAGGGCGCATTAGCATGCTAGCACTCAGAGCTAAGCTGCGCTGGAGAGAGACATAGTATAACAGGAGACATGAGGGCGCATTAGCATGCTAGCACTCAGAGCTAACCTGCGCTGGAGAGAGACATAGTATAACAGGAGACATGAGGGCGCATTAGCATGCTAGCACTCAGAGCTAACCTGCGCTGGAGAGAGAATAGTATAACAGGAGACATGAGGGCGCATTAGCATGCTAGCACTCAGAGCTAACCTGCGCTGGAGAGAGACATAGTATAACAGGAGACATGAGGGCGCATTAGCATGCTAGCACTCAGAGTTAACCTGCGCTGGAGAGAGAATAGTATAACAGGAGACATGAGGGCGCATTAGCATGCTAGCACTCAGAGCTAACCTGCGCTGGAGAGAGAATAGTATAACAGGAGACATGAGGGCGCATTAGCATGCTAGCACTCAGAGCTAACCTGCGCTGGAGAGAGACAGTATAACAGGAGACATGAGGGCGCATTAGCATGCTAGCACTCAGAGCTAACCTGCGCTGGAGAGAGACAGTATAACAGGAGACATGAGGGCGCAGTTGATGACACCCAAGGACACCGTACGATGTGGTATACACATATGCTTATGACATGATGAGTTCAGGGACCCAGCTGAAGGTCTTCCCTGTGATACCCTTCTATGTTTATATTAACACTGACCTGTCCGCTTCCCCCTCAGCCACCCTGGTGCCACCGGCAGGAAGTGACATCATCGACCTGAAGGTCACGATGACGCTGGGAGCTTTTAATGTGCTGGTGTGCGACCAGAGCTGCGACATGGCCCACATTAAGATCCAAGGTCTCGACCCATTGGATGATTCATTATTATAATCTGCTGGATCCTCTGCAGGTCTGCCCAGACCCTGAATCTGTCTCTCTCTTTCAGGTCTGCATGGCTCTCTGCTGATGCAGGGACCCCAGACTCATATCTCCGCCAGGCTGAAGGACTTCATCGTCCTCAACGTGGACCCACACAGCTTCCACAAGAAGGTCAGTCCCTGTTCCTGCCAAACCAGGACCGCAGAAAACCCTTTGTCTTGACCCCATCTTCTGATGTTCTGTTCTCAGGCGATCTCCATCGTGGGGGACGAGGTCTTCAGCTTCTCTTTGAGCCTGACACCAAACGCCACTGAGGGTCCGGGATACTCCGACACCTCGAAGACAGATGGCCGACTGAAACTGAGCGTGGGCTGCATTCAGATGGTCTACCTGCACAAGTTCATCATGTCCCTGCTGGTGAGTCCTGAGGGTCTCAGAGGAACCTGGTCTTTACAGAGTCCAGACCCCTACTGTTAGAGACATCTTGCATATTTACCTTATTTATATTTATAATGAAATGTTCTGAATGTTTGTAAGTGTGATTTTATTACGCAGAGCATGCATTTCCATGTGTTGATGTTTATTATTGTTTTGATTGATGTTGACTCGCTGAATTCTAGTGATGTCACATATAGGCGTCGTTTGGCCCTTTAATTTAGGACCGGTGAACTTTCATCTGCGTGTTACAAGCTACCTGTAATATGACGTATGTCCTGTCTAAGACCCTATTGGCTTTCTAACACCAGTTATGCTTCAAGAACTATTTTATTGTCTTTCAGAAGTTCTCCAACAACTTCCAGACGGCTAAAGCGGCTCTGAGCGCCGCCACGGCTCAGGCGGCGGCTCAGGCGGCACTCAGCGTGAAGGACTTTGCCCAGAAGAGTTTCCGTCTGTCCATGGACATCAAGCTGAAGGCGCCGCTCATCATCGTGCCCCAGAACTCCAGCTCCCAGCATGCACTGGTGATGGACCTGGGTCTGATCACGGTGGGGAACAGCTTCTCGCTAATGCCCGCCGACGGCTGCCCGCTGCCCGCCGTGCTGGAGAAGATGGAGGTCCAGCTGACGCAGCTCAAACTGTCCCGGTGGGTCTAGCATGACTCAGCTAGCATGACTCAGCTAGCATGACTCAGCTAGCAGAGATAAACACGTCTAGCATGACTCAGCTAGCAGAGATAAACACGTCTAGCATGACTCAGCTAGCATGACTCAGCTAGTAGAGATAAACACGTCTAGCATGACTCAGCTAGCAGAGATAAACACGTCTAGCATGACTCAGCTAGCAGAGATAAACACGTCTAGCATGACTCAGCTAGCAGAGATAAACACGTCTAGCATGACTCAGCTAGCAGAGATAAACACGTCTAGCATGACTCAGCTAGCATGACTCAGCTAGCAGAGATAAACACGTCTAGCATGACTCAGCTAGCATGACTCAGCTAGTAGAGATAAACACGTCTAGCATGACTCAGCTAGCAGAGATAAACACGTCTAGCATGACTCAGCTAGCATGACTCAGCTAGTAGAGATAAACACGTCTAGCATGACTCAGCTAGCATGACTCAGCTAGCAGAGATAAACACGTCTAGCATGACTCAGCTAGCATGACTCAGCTAGCAGAGATAAACACGTCTAGCATGACTCAGCTAGCAGAGATAAACACGTCTAACATGACTCAGCTAGCATGACTCAGCTAGCAGAGATAAACACGTCTAGCATGACTCAGCTAGCATGACTCAGCTAGCATGACTCAGCTAGCAGAGATAAACACGTCTAGCATGACTCAGCTAGCAGAGATAAACATGTCTAACATGACTCAGCTAGCAGAGATAAACACGTCTAGCATGACTCAGCTAGCAGAGATAAACACGTCTAGCATGACTCAGCTAGCATGACTCAGCTAGCAGAGATAAACACGTCTAACATGACTCAGCTAGCATGACTCAGCTAGCATGACTCAGCTAGCATAGATAAACACGTCTAGCATGACTCAGCTAGCAGAGATAAACACGTCTAGCATGACTCAGCTAGCAGAGATAAACACGTCTAACATGACTCAGCTAGCATGACTCAGCTAGCATGACTCAGCTAGCAGAGATAAACACGTCTAGCATGACTCAGCTAGCAGAGATAAACACGTCTAGCATGACTCAGCTAGCAGAGATAAACACGTCTAGCATGACTCAGCTTGTTGAGATAAACATGTCTAACATGACTCAGCTAGCATGACTCAGCTAGCAGAGATAAACACGTCTAGCATGACTCAGCTAGCAGAGATAAACACGTCTAGCATGACTCAGCTTGTTGAGATAAACATGTCTAACATGACTCGTTCATCAGGACCTGTTTGGACCCAGACTCGGACCCGGCGGCGGGGGGGGGGCCTGGCATTGAGCTGCTGGAGCCGGTGAACCTACAGCTGATGGTCCGGAGGAACCTGTCGGCGACCTGGTACAAAAAGATGGTGGCAGTGGAGGTGGATGGAGACCTCAAGCCCATGAAGGTCCTGATAATAAAATACAACACACACTCGTTTCTAACCCGCCTGCTCTTGTCTCTGAACCAGTCCTCATACAATCTGATCCTGTCGTCCTGTACCTGTTCTAGCTTCAGAACTTTAAGCCTGTGTTTCGGGCCATGTGAATACTGTTTCGGATAGATCTCATGTGTGTCTGTAGTTAGGGAAGAACTTGCTCTACATGCTGGGCTAGCAGTTTCCCCCTGCTTCCAGTGTCTGTGCTAAGCTAGGCTAATACCGTACCTGTAGGTGGAGCTGAGTCAGGAGGACCTGAAGGTTCTACTGAGGATCCTGACGGAGAACCTGGGAGAGGCCGGTTGTCCGGAGAACACCGACCCTCGACCGGAGGCCGTCGGGCAGCTGGGAGCAGGCCCCCCCGCAGGTCAGAAGGACTTCATTATTTAAATGTGACAAGCTGAGTTCTGCAGTCAGTCCAGGTGTTGATGGTTCTGTTTGGTCTGTTTTCAGCTGAGCCAGTGGCTGAGACTGGTGGGGAAGACCAGGAGGATCTGGAGAACCTCAGGTTCAACCTGAACATCGAGTCTCTGGGCCTGGTCCTGTACAGCAACGACCCGAAACAGGTCAGTCCTCAAACTGCAGCAGAGGCTCTGGTTCCTTTGTCTGGTTGTTGGACCTGAGACTGAGTCTGGTTCCTTTGTCTGGTTGTTGGACCTGAGTCTGATTCTGGTTCCTTTGTCTGGTTGTTGGACCTGAGTCTGATTCTGGTTCCTTTGTCTGGTTGTTGGACCTGAGTCTGGTTATGGTTCCTTTGTCTGGTTGTTGGACCTGAGACTGATTCTGGTTCAGGATCCTCTCTCTGTTTCTGGGTCTTGATTCTAATCGTGGTTCTGCTCTGCAGCCGCTGGCCCTGCAGCACCAGCAGGAGCTCCGGCTGGGCGAGCTGGCCCTGCACCAGCTGCGGGTCTCGGGGAGGATCCGGAGCAGCGACGGCCTGGAGGTGACGGCGGTGCTGAGCGGCTGCACCCTGGACGACCTGAGGACCGGCATGGAGAGAGCATCATCACGGTAACATGACTCAGCAGGAAACAGACCCACTGCAGTGAAAGTCCTGCACTTTGGTACTGAACACCTTGTTATCAGAAGACCTGTATCAGTCCCATAGAGCGGACGTGTACATTGTTACAGCAAAGTAACCAGACTATTTGTATATGGTTCTTTTATTATGTTTTATTTAAACTCTGTATCTTTATTTTGTGTATGTTTGCATATAAACATATATATATATATATATTTTTTTTTTTTATTGTTAATCTATTGGGACTCTTGGTGTCCCTGTTTGTAACACAATCAGAGATATTAACAATAAAGGTGACTTTAGGCAAAATATTAAATAACAGGCAAGCATCAAATATTATAAATTACAGAAAGAAAAATGTACAATGGTGACCATCCAGGTGGACACAGTAATAATATCTATAAAGAGGCATATCATTGTACATGTATATTGAACATCAGAGGTGCAGTGAAAGTCCTGAAGGTTGGTTTCAGAACAGCTAGTTATAAAATCACTTCCCGTCCCGCCGGCAGGATGGTGGGCCGCAGAGACAAGGACAGCGCTGAGGCGATGATCGATGTGACGTACCGGCAGAGCGCCGCAGAGCGGGAGGTGGTGTTCGTCCTGCAGAGACTCTACCTGTGTGCCAGCGTTGAGTTTCTGATGGCCGTCGCTGACTTCTTCCTGCAGGCGCTTCCTCAGACACCAAACACTGCAACCAGCAACAGATTACCCCTCAGACAGACCGCCAAGCCTCGAGCCGACACCAACACTGGTAAAGCCTACACTCTCTCATAGACTTCTATACAATCTGAGATAATAAATCAAGAGACAAGTAGGAACATTTTCTCATAGAATCAAGACTTCTTTCAGGAGTCGCCCCCTGCTGGATATCAGAGAGGATGCAGCTTTATGCTCTTTTTCTCTTCTTGCTCTCAACTTGTTCTGAGTAAAAAAGATTCACCAGAAAATCACAATCATTTCCTAGTGTCTAATTGATGGAGAGTTTTAATCTTAACATAACGAAGATTTATTCTGGTCAGCCTCTCCGGTCAGGACTCGTCTTCGGGCGGTGGTTCTGGACCCGGAGGTGGTGTTTGTTGCCAGCCTGATGAAGGCCGACGCCCCCGCCCTCGTGGCGTCGTTCCAGTGCGACTTCAGTATGCAGCTGGAGGAGGACGGACGGCAAGACATGAGGGCCAATCTGAGGGAGCTCCGAGTGCTGGCCTGCCCCTTCATCAGGGACCAGGAGGACACCGCCGTCACCACCGTGAGATCACATGACCCCAACCATCACATGACCCCCACCATCACATGACCCCAACCATCACATGACCCCCACCATCACATGACCCCCACCATCACATGACCCCCACCATCACATGACCCCAACCATCACATGACCCCCACCATCACATGACCCCCACCATCACATGACCCCCACCATCACATGACCCCAACCATCACATGACCCCCACCATCACATGACCCCCACCATCACATGACCCCAACCATCACATGACCCCCACCATCACATGACTCCAACCATCACATGACCCCCACCATCACATGACCCCCACCATCACATGACCCCCACCATCACATGACCCCCACCATCACATGACCCCCCACCATCACATGACCCCAACCATCACATGACCCCCACCATCACATGACCCCCACCATCACATGACCCCCACCATCACATGACCCCCACCATCACATGACCCCCACCATCACATGACCCCCACCATCACACGACCCCAACCATCACACGACCCCCACCATCACACGACCCCCACCATCACACGACCCCCACCATCACACGACCCCCACCATCACACGACCCCAACCATCACACGACCCCCCACCATCACACGACCCCCACCATCACACGACCCCCACCATCACACGACCCCCACCATCACACGACTCCAACCATCACACGACCCCCACCATCACACGACCCCCATCATCACATGACCCCCACCATCACATGACCCCCACCATCACATGACCCCAACCATCACATGACCCCCATCATCACATGACCCCAACCATCACATGACCCCCACCATCACATGACTCCAACCATTACATGACCCCCACCATCACATGACCCCAACCATCACATGACCCCCACCATCACATGACCCCCACCATCACATGACCCCCACCATCACATGACCCCAACCATCACATGACTCCAACCATCACATGACCCCCACCATCACATGACCCCCACCATCACATGACCCCCACCATCACATGACCCCAACCATCACATGACCCCCACCATCACATGACCCCCACCATCACATGACCCCAACCATCACATGACCCCCACCATCACATGACCCCCACCATCACATGACCCCAACCATCACATGACCCCCACCATCACATGACCCCAACCATCACACGACCCCAACCATCACACGACCCCCACCATCACACGACCCCCACCATCACATGACCCCCACCATCACATGACCCCCACATGTCACCAGTAGGATGAGTCTTCTATATTACCAGATGTAAATGGCTGCCCCTGATGTGTCTTACTGCTACACCCTTTAAGCTATAACCAATGTCTCGCTGGTTAACATGAATAACTGCAGTGAATATACAAAGAATAGGCGCTGGAAATGTTTTCCAAAATCAACATTTTGATTTGTTTGTGTGTACCATCTGATGGATCAACAGAATATAGGGTTACAAGTCTTTTCCTATCGAGTCATTGGTGTTACAAAGTGACACAAAGAAAGATACAATGAAAGTGATGTTCAAAAGTCTACTGTGGAGAAAATCGTGAAGCCTTGAGATATCAAAAGTAAAACAAAATACTTCTGGTGAAAGTAGTACATCGGTCAGATATGACCCGACAGGGGGCTTGAATCAGAGCCCGACTCACCTGCAGATTTCTGTCCAATAGGTATTGAGACCCTGCTCGGTCGCCTTGGAGACCAAAACAGTGCCCAACCAACCGCTGAGCGGCTGTGTGACGGTGGAGGAAGTCGTCCTGAAGGTACATCGTTCACAACGTTACAATGTGTTTATAAACCCAGACAGGTCACATGATAAGCCACAGATGACATGATAAACAGAGATCACACAGATCACATGATAAGCCACAGGTCACATGATACCCCTCTTCCTGCAGATCTCCCCGTTCATCCTGAACACGGTGATGACGATCACGGCGGCCATGACAACGCGCCGGCATGTTGATGATGACGGCTCAGGACCGCAGGAAGTCGGGGACCTTTGGTCGGTCCGGAACATCTACGGCTGTAACTTCTGGTTCCTGGGAGTGGACTCGGCCAGCGAGGCCACGGAGAGCCTCAGGGATCTGGACCAGGGCCGGCAGGGAGAGAGCTTCAGCGCCGAGGTCAAGGTGAGCTCTTATTCTGAAGGTCAACAAAGAGTAGTTTCCTGTTGACACACAGCTGTCTTCAGCTCTTATTCTGAAGACCAACAAAGAGTAGTTTCCTGTTGACACACAGCTGTCTTCAGCTCTTATTCTGAAGACCAACAAAGAGTAGTTTCCTGTTGACACAGAGCTGTCTTCAGCTCTTATTCTGAAGACCAACAAAGAGTAGTTTCCTGTTGACACAGAGCTGTCTTCAGCTCTTATTCTGAAGACCAACAAAGAGTAGTTTCTTGTTGACACAGAGCTGTCTTCAGCTCTTATTCTGAAGACCAACAAAGAGTAGTTTCCTGTTGACACACAGCTGTCTTCAGCTCTTATTCTGAAGACCAACAAAGAGTAGTTTCCTATTGACACAGAGCTGTCTTCAGCTCTTATTCTGAAGACCAACAAAGAGTAGTTTCCTGTTGACACAGAGCTGTCTTCAGCTCTTATTCTGAAGACCAACAAAGAGTAGTTTCCTGTTGACACAGAGCTGTCTTCAGCTCTTATTCTGAAGACCAACAAAGAGTAGTTTCCTGTTGACACAGAGCTGTCTTCAGCTCTTATTCTGAAGACCAACAAAGAGTAGTTTCCTGTTGACACAGAGCTGTCTTCAGCTCTTATTCTGAAGACCAACAAAGAGTAGTTTCCTGTTGACACAGAGCTGTCTTCAGCTCTTATTCTGAAGACCAACAAAGAGTAGTTTCCTGTTGACACAGAGCTGTCTTCAGCTCTTATTCTGAAGACCAACAAAGAGTAGTTTCCTGTTGACACAGAGCTGTCTTCAGCTCTTATTCTGAAGACCAACAAAGAGTAGTTTCCTGTTGACACAGAGCTGTCTTAAGCTCTTATTCTGAAGAACAACAAAGAGTAGTTTCCTGTTGACACAGAGCTGTCTTCAGCTCTTATTCTGAAGACCAACAAAGAGTAGTTTCCTGTTGACACAGAGCTGTCTTCAGCTCTTATTCTGAAGACCAACAAAGAGTAGTTTCCTGTTGACACACAGCTGTCTTCAGCTCTTATTCTGAAGACCAACAAAGAGTAGTTTCCTGTTGACACAGAGCTGTCTTAAGCTCTTATTCTGAAGACCAACAAAGAGTAGTTTCCTGTTGACACAGAGCTGTCTTCAGCTCTTATTCTGAAGACCAACAAAGAGTAGTTTCCTGTTGACACACAGCTGTCTTCAGCTCTTATTCTGAAGACCAACAAAGAGTAGTTTCCTGTTGACACAGAGCTGTCTTCAGCTCTTATTCTGAAGACCAACAAAGAGTAGTTTCCTGTTGACACACAGCTGTCTTCAGCTCTTATTCTGAAGACCAACAAAGAGTAGTTTCCTGTTGACACAGAGCTGTCTTCAGCTCTTATTCTGAAGACCAACAAAGAGTAGTTTCCTGTTGACACACAGCTGTCTTCAGCTCTTATTCTGAAGACCAACAAAGAGTAGTTTCCTGTTGACACAGAGCTGTCTTAAGCTCTTATTCTGAAGACCAACAAAGAGTAGTTTCCTGTTGACACACAGCTGTCTTCAGCTCTTATTCTGAAGACAAACAAAGAGTAGTTTCCTATTGACACAGAGCTGTCTTCAGCTCTTATTCTGAAGACCAACAAAGAGTAGTTTCCTGTTGACACACAGCTGTCTTCAGCTCTTATTCTGAAGACCAACAAAGAGTAGTTTCCTGTTGACACACAGCTGTCTTCAGCTCTTATTCTGAAGACCAACAAAGAGTAGTTTCCTGTTGACACAGAGCTGTCTTCAGCTCTTATTCTGAAGAACAACAAAGAGTAGTTTCCTGTTGACACAGAGCTGTCTTCAGCTCTTATTCTGAAGACCAACCAAGAGTAGTTTCTTGTTGACACAGAGCTGTCTTCAGCTCTTATTCTGAAGACCAACAAAGAGTAGTTTCCTGTTGACACACAGCTGTCTTCAGCTCTTATTCTGAAGACCAACAAAGAGTAGTTTCCTGTTGACACAGAGCTGTCTTAAGCTCTTATTCTGAAGACCAACAAAGAGTAGTTTCCTGTTGACACAGAGCTGTCTTAAGCTCTTATTCTGAAGACCAACAAAGAGTAGTTTCCTGTTGACACACAGCTGTCTTAAGCTCTTATTCTGAAGACCAACAAAGAGTAGTTTCCTGTTGACACAGAGCTGTCTTCAGCTCTTATTCTGAAGACCAACAAAGAGTAGTTTCCTGTTGACACAGAGCTGTCTTAAGCTCTTATTCTGAAGACAAACAAAGAGTAGTTTCCTGTTGACACAGAGCTGTCTTCAGCTCTTATTCTGAAGACCAACAAAGAGTAGTTTCCTGTTGACACAGAGCTGTCTTAAGCTCGTATTCTGAAGACCAACAAAGAGTAGTTTCCTGTTGACACACAGCTGTCTTCAGCTCTTATTCTGAAGACCAACAAAGAGTAGTTTCCTGTTGACACAGAGCTGTCTTCAGCTCTTATTCTGAAGACCAACAAAGAGTAGTTTCCTGTTGACACAGAGCTGTCTTAAGCTCTTATTCTGAAGACAAACAAAGAGTAGTTTCCTGTTGACACAGAGCTGTCTTCAGCTCTTATTCTGAAGACAAACAAAGAGTAGTTTCCTGTTGACACAGAGCTGTCTTAAGCTCGTATTCTGAAGACCAACAAAGAGTAGTTTCCTGTTGACACACAGCTGTCTTAAGCTCTTATTCTGAAGACCAACAAAGAGTAGTTTCCTGTTGACACAGAGCTGTCTTAAGCTCTTATTCTGAAGACCAACAAAGAGTAGTTTCCTGTTGACACAGAGCTGTCTTAAGCTCTTATTCTGAAGACCAACAAAGAGTAGTTTCCTGTTGACACAGAGCTGTCTTAAGCTCTTATTCTGTAGACCAACAAAGAGTAGTTTCCTGTTGACACAGAGCTGTCTTAAGCTCTTATTCTGAAGACCAACAAAGAGTAGTTTCCTGTTGACACAGAGCTGTCTTAAGCTCTTATTCTGAAGACCAACAAAGAGTAGTTTCCTGTTGACACAGAGCTGTCTTAAGCTCTTATTCTGAAGACCAACAAAGAGTAGTTTCCTGTTGACAAAGAGTTGTCTTCAGCTCTTATTCTGAAAACTGTCTTCAGAAACGTTACCATTATTATTGTTCATGATGACCTCAGCTTTTATCATGGTAACTTTAAACAAAGGGTCTGTTTCCAGCTGCAGCTTTTATTCAGAAAATTTACGAGAAATATTGTTCTGTTGATGAAGTGTCATCTTCAGCTTGAAAACTTTAGAGCTGCAGTTTTCAGCTTTTATTGTGAAACTTTTGAGCTGTGTTTCCTGTCCACACGCTGCAGTTTTCAGCTCATATTGTGAAGCTTTAGAGCTGTGTTTCCTCTGGACAGGTGATCCAGGTGACTCTGGAGTCCGGGTTCGGACACCGGACCGTCCCCCTTCTGCTCGCCGAGTCCTCCTTCAGCGGCTCGGCCAAGAACTGGTCCTCCCTGCTGCAGCTGAGAGCCGACATGACGCTGGAGGTCAGAACGAGACTTTAAATCAGTGAATCACTAATATATATATATTTAATAAACTCTTTAATAAAGCTGTGGTGTGTGCAGGTGAACTACTTCAATGAGATCCACGCAGTGTGGGAGCCGCTGATCGAGCGCGTGGACAAAGGCAGACGCAGGTGGACTCTGGAGCTGGAGGTGGAACTGGGTTTAATATGAATGCATCATTAACATCTTGTTATGTATAGACACATGCATGTTCCAGCATCTGGACTACCTTTGTTGTAAATGTATTATCTTTTTAATGTACACACGATATATATTGCAGTCTGTCCGTCCTGAGAGAGGGATCCTCCTCTGTTGCTCTCCCTGAAGTTTCTCACATGAACTGGGGGGGGTTTGTTCCATTAACTGGGGGGTTTGTTCCATTAACTGGGGGGTTTGTTCCATTAACTGGGGGGTTTGTTCCATTAACGGGGGGTTTGTTCCATTAACTGGGGGGTTTGTTCCATTAACTGGGGGGTTTGTTCCATTAACTGGGGGGTTTGTTCCATTAACTGGGGGGTTTGTTCCATTAACTGGGGGGTTTGTTCCATTAACGGGGGGTTTGTTCCATTAACTGGGGGGGTTTGTTCCATTAACTGGGGGGTTTGTTCCATTAACTGGGGGGTTTGTTCCATTAACTGGGGGGTTTGTTCCATTAACGGGGGGTTTCTTTGAGAGTGTTTTCTTTTCTGATGTCCAAGGACAGAGGGGGTCATATTGATATTCTGTACACACTGTATAGTCCACAGAGACTTTGAATGTGTGATAGTGGGCTTTATATATAAACTTTGATTGATTGATTGAACTTACACAACATAACATGCATACACCTTCAAACTCACTTCACCTATCTGTCTGTTTCCAAACAAACCAAAGCCGTCAGAGTTGATGTTTAACAAAATAAAAGCCTTTTAGACTTCTGGAGAACTCGTTCATAAAGTCTTGGGGATCTGAAGTTTAAATATCAGCTGAGCTTTATAAAAACATCTGTTCACAAACTCTCTCACAGCTGGTCCAGAGAAACCCGTGCAAACAGTGAAGCATTTTATTTTGTAGGGTAACGTTGTATGTTCCTGCAGATGAAGAACAACCCGCTGCAGGACAGGAGTCCGGTCCACGGAGATGATTTCGTCATCCTGCCCGAACCTCGCCTGGCCGTCAGTGTTTCCTCCAAAGACAACCTGAACGTCACGGTGTCCCAGAGCAGCCTGAGCGTCCTGCAGAACCTGGCCAAGGTACCGCCTGCTCTAATAGAACTAGGGATGGGTACCGAGCCCCGGTATTAAACGGGCTCCGGGGCTGCATTTTTAAAGACGTGGTACCGTTAAGCTCTGACGTTATCGGTCTTTTTATCGGTTCTGGAGACATCTAAAAAATATACGTCATATGTATTATTGCTGCACAAACATTATATTGCAGTTCTAGTGTCGCCAACTCCGTTTCTAATATGCAAAAAGACTGCAGAATGCGTCAGGTGTTCTGTATGCTAGCAGCAACACACGGAGTTAACTCAATGATACAACATGGGTTAATGATTAGAGGTAACGGAGTTATTTATTTTGTTAAAGTTTCAGCTATTCTGTTTGCAGTTCTGTCATCAGATTATTTAATACGATTTGTTAAAACGTTGTTTCTTTTGATGTAAAGTATTATGTGTTTAATTGAGTGCTGTCAGTCGATTAAAATATTTAATCGCGATTAATCGCACATTTTGTATCTGTTCTAAATGTTCCTTAGAGGGATATTTTTCAAGTTTTTAATACTCTTATATATGAGCGGACAAATATGCTTTATGCAAATGTTTGTTTATTATCATTTGATCAATGACAAATATTCTCACGAATATTAAACATAACAACCTGGAACCTCTCTCACACAATACAAAGTGTGTGTGTGTGTGTGTGTGTGTGTGTGTGTGTGTGTGTGTGTGTGTGTGTGTGTGTGTGTGTGTGTGTGTGTGTGTGTGTGTTGTGTGTGTGTGGTGTGTGTGTGTGTGTGTGGTGTGTGTGTGTGTGTGTGTGTGTGTGTGTGTGTGTGTGTGTGTGTGTGTGTGTGTGTGTGTGTGTGTGTGGTGTGTGTGTGTGTGTGTGTGTGTGTGTGTGTGTGTGTGATGGATCGTTGGAGCTATGTGCAACTCAAGGCATATGCTCGAACGGGAGCTTCCTGGACGCTGCAATCATGTTGCACTATCCGTGCTGAGTGTGCTGGCTTCTCCTCAACGTCCCGCTTCCTGCATCAAGTCAAGTGCTCGGCGCAGTTGTGGCGAAATGTCGCTCCTCTGTTGGTGGTCAGAGGTGGCCTCTGTTGGTGCTAGCTAGCGCCAACAGCAGGAGCGGGGCTATCAGCATCAGCTTGTAGATGGTATTTTAAACTACGGAGCGGCCGAGGACAAAAAATACACATGCGTTAATCGCGTTAAAATAATTAGTGGCGTTAATTTCTTTTTGCGTTGGCGCGTTATTAACGCGTTCACTTGACAGCCGTGATTTAATTTAAATAAAAAGCAATGTTAGTTTTCTTCACAATTTGTTTAGTTAGTTTACCTTATTTTCTTCTCCAAAAGATGAGTACCGTTAAAAGACCGGACCGATAAGCGGGTCAATAAAAGTAGTAGTACCGTTAAAACCTTAACGATACCCATCCCTAAATAGAACCATCCTGCATTACAGTACACTGTGTGAACCGTATCTTCTTTACAATACTGTAAATCCTGCACAGCGTTTCTGCTCTTTTATTTATAGACACATGCATGCTCCAGCATCTGGACTACCTTTGTTGGAAATGTATTGTCTTTTCAATTTACACACGATATCTATTGCACGTCTGTCCGTGCTGAGAGAGGGATCCTCCTCTGCTGCTCTCTCCCAGGTTTCTTCAGTTTCCCATTAACTGGGGGTTTCTCTCATTAACTGGGGTTTCTCCCATTAACTGGGGGTTTCTCTCATTAACTGGGGTTTCTCCCATTAACTGGGGGTTTCTCACATTAACTGGGGGTTCTCTCATTAACTGGGGGTTTCTCCCATTAACTGGGGTTTCTCTCATTAACTGGGGGTTTCTCCCATTTACTGGGGGTTTCTCCCATTAACTGGGGATTTCTCCCATTTACTGGGGGTTCTCTCATTAACTGGGGGTTTCTCCCATTAACTGGGGGTTTCTCCCATTTACCGGGGGGTTGTAACATATGTTATATTGGGCTTTATTCATAATCTTTGATTGATTCATTGAACCTGCACAGCACTACACTTTGAATATCGTGTTGGTCATATTCTATTTAAAGAGCCTGTGACACGGTTTTCCCCCATCATCCAAACCCATCAATTTGAGTACATATTGTCCCCTTCAAACCGTTACTGAACTGATTTTGGATATTTGTACTTTGATAACCATTAATCCTTCAATGTTGACCATTTTCTGGATCTTCTCTGGGATTCTTCAAGTCCCGCCAAATGATGGGTGAGTCATTGCGGGCACAGCGCTCCAGCTGCACCGTCCAGGATCCCAGCTTCTG